>NC_072460.1:9441825-9741825 GCF_027596085.1 Anoplopoma fimbria | reverse complement strand
TGATTGCTATTATGGTCGCCATTGCATATATTAGGGCCTACAAATTTGAAATCATGCAAAAATAATTTAAAATGATATTAATAACTGTAATAAAAACATTTCCTTTGCCTAATGTATTACCTAATAAATACAGTCAATAACCTCAATGGCATCTTCAATATTAACATTGACTAAGTAAGTCAAAAATATTGCTCCATAATTATTTAACTCCCAGATATCTTTCTTTGAATACATTCTTTTTTTCTTAAGTTTTAATTTTTTTTACCTTGCAGTCCGTCAGGCTTCAGCAGACTGCTGGATGCCCGCTGTAACGTAAGGCGTGCTCCTCGTGCCTGCAGCAAACAAACAAACAAACAAACAAACAAACAAACAAACAAACAAACAAACAGGTGCAAGGCGAAAGTCATTCTTACGGAGAGAAAGAGTGTGATCTATCCACCTTCGTTCAGGTGACTTTACGCGGCACAAACACCAAGAAAGAACTGCTGCAAATGACACATGTGAGCATCAGAGGAAAGAGGAAGAAAAGAAAGCCTTTAGGCTTCTGGCCGGTACGGACGCTGCTGCTGGAGCCTCCGCTGCTCGTCCTAAGGGCAACACTACACACGTACACACACACACACACACACACACACACACACACACACACACACACACACACACACACACACACACACACACACACACACAGCCATGTCACAGTCCGTAAAGTGCAACTCCAGTCGACTCCTGCACTTATTACGCCTGCATATGCATTAATGAAGTTAAATATAACCTCTGCAGCTCAAGCACTGTTTTGGCACATCAGCTGCTTTAACAGACCTAAAGACAAAGTTTTCTGTAAAATCAGAAAGGCAATCATTCAGTTATCATTTTATGACAAAAAAATATATATAAATTTGAGAATTATAAAATAAAATTACAAAATAAAATATTAATAAAGAATAAATAAGGAATAGCTTACTATTCATAATACTATTAATAACAATTCAGGTTAATTTCCAGTTATAATACGACCTTGACCTCCCCATAGCTCACTGTGTCCACCGCCGGTTGGAGAAAACCAAGTTCTCGCTGTTAAAGGGGTAGAAAATTCAAGGAGGTGCTGGCAGGAGCTGGATGGGGGTGGGTGGGGGGTGTCTGGGTGAGGAAGGGGACGAGGGTAAGGGGATGGCAAGGGGGAGGGAGGGAGGGAAGGGGGAGATGGTGAGGAGAGAGCAGGAGGAGGAGGAAGAGGAGGAGGGGAAGAGATAAGTGATCTAAAGGGGAGACGATAGGACAAAAAAAAGTGATGATGATGAATACATTGGAAAGTTTTTTGGCCCCGGCGAGGGTGTCAGATTGAATGGCCTGTGCGCATGTGCGAAGGTGTCCAAACTGACAATGCTGGTGAGATGAAGATAGTGTTGTTGCTGCTTCTGGGCTCACGGAGGACGACGAGAGGAATCTACAAGCCGACAAGATGAGATCCAAGGCGAGGGCGAGAAAACTGGCGAAAAGTAGGTCTTCTGTTCTTCACCGCTTCTTCTGGCTTCCAGCCGTCGGCTCATAAACTCGTGTTTGTGTAGATGTCCAATGTGTCCCTGTCATTTGTCGGATCCTTAAGAGAGGAGGGGGCGACTCTTTGTCCAGAGTTAACTTTTTCTGCTGAAGTAGCGGCGTCCCTGCTCCGGATGCTCAGCCTCGTTCCCCTGCACGCTGCGGCCGTGTCTTCGGTGGTTCTCCCGGGTCCGAAAGTTTCATGTGTGATGGGAATCGCCGCTGGTGCTTTTTAGTTGATTCCACTCCTTCCTGTGAGGGAGAAGCACCGCCGTCTACATTTCGCCGTCTCTTATTTTCGGGCGTCGGAGGTTGAGCGGAGGCGCAGAAACCTTTCCAGAAAGTTACCAAGAAAAGTTGTGGAAACGGACAGTAACTTTTGTTTATAGAGCCGTTCCAAGTCCTGTGGAATCGTATTCCCGGCTTTTAAAATAGTGGGCGCTGTGGCACCGCTGCTCCGCTTCCGCAGAGCTCGCGCCGATCTGAGCGCACTCATTCACTCCCCTGCAAAGGGGGAAACGCCAACATGTGAATTAAAAAAAAAAAAAAAAAAAAGCAAGAAGAAAGAGCCATATTTTAATGCAGTTTATTTCGGTCGATCCCGCTTGGACCGCAGAATATCTCTCTCTCTCTACGGCAACTTTTGCGTGTTGTCCCGGGGCCCTCGGACTGCTGCCGCCTGGTTCCTCCTCCAGGGAATGCCAATCAATAATGCGTCTTGTGCAAGAAAGCGCCCATACCACTTCACAGTGGACCGCTGCTGGCGTCACACGGACAACTCATGCATTCACTTCTGTGTAACACGAGTATAGGCCTACTTCGTTGTCGGAAATGGAGCGTTTATTTCTTACATTCTGTTTATTGTTGCTGGTCTGATTTATCGGTCGTCTTTATTTATTCTGCATGGATGCATTTTGTTTTTCTACGGGGGCCAATCGGCTTTTTTTTTTTTTTTTAAATCCACAATTCATGTGAAACCCCGTTGCTTTACTTTATGTTGGCCTGTTTGGCAGTAGCTTTTGTCATGTCTTAATATTTATATTGTTAATATTATATTTGACTCAATGAGTTTCGAGTTGTTTTTGAAAATGCATAGCTAAAACACAGGCCATATTTAGCCGTGTATATGTCTTTGAAAATGTGAATGAAAAATAATTTATTTAAAATATAAATGCCTTTCTGTTATTGTTTTTTTTAATTTATATATTTGTTGGGCATGCTTGATTGCATGTTTACAGGCCTTTAAAAACTTTTTTAACTTTGCCAAAACCATTGGCCCTCTTAATTCAACGTGAACCTTGATCTTTAAACCACATATAATTCAGGCTTTAAAAAAAAATACTGGTATTTACATTTCTAACCTTAAGTGATTTAAATATGTTTGCACAGCTTTTAAAACAAACCTGAAACGTATTTATTTCAACCGAGTTTTACTCTAGCCTATTTCAGAAATGCTCACTTTTCTATTTCTGAAAGGATTATTATTAAATGTTCAGTAAGGGATTTAGCTCACATGAATTCAGATAAATTATAAGAATTAAAGAAAACAAGCAATGTTTGTTTTTTTTGCAGTCTGGTTTTTGTTATCATAACCTTATTATTCTTCCATATGCTCCATTATTGGAGCACATGGATCAAGTCCCCGTACAACTTAAAGACAGAGAAAAAAAAGAAAAGAAAAGAAACACGCTAAATGGGCTACTTTGGGAAAATACTTAAACATGTCGAGGGTCCTGCTTCTTGCCAGTAATTGCACTTGGTCAGGATCTCTAAACAGCCCTGATAGTCTGTTGATCCGGGTGCTAATGAACTCAAATACCTGGCTTTGAGCTCTCTCACACCGGGCCACTGGAAGCCTCTGCAGCCCAGAGGCCTCCGACCGGCTGCACAGAGAGAGAAACAGCAGACGTGAAAAATATCGTGTTCTTAACATTCAAAACATGCAGGCCCACATCTTTTGAATGCGACGCGTGGGAGTATATTCCACCCTCCTTTCTTTTTTTTTTTTTTTTTTTTTTTTTTTTCTGGCGCTAAGGCGAAATACACTCCGGCAGGCCCACAGCAATATTCACCAGATGCTTTGTCATTTATTTTTAACCCTCGTGTATATTTTCTTCTGTCGGCAGATAGCACACATACACGTCAAAGTCCACTCTGTAGCAATGTGTGACTCCCACATGTAGCATATGAATGTGAGTGTGTTTTCTTGATTAGTATGCAGTGGTTCCGGTTTGTTTACATCTTGCTTTTGGGGTCAGGATTAAGAGAGTGTTAGTTGGGCTTTAATAAAAACCAAGACATTACATTTCTTGCTCTGGTCCACACTTGCGTTATTATTTTGTTCTTCTTATAAACAGTTTAATAACAGTTGTATTGTCATGGATTGTTTTGTTGTCTGGACCCATGTTCCCTCTGCAGTAGAATGAACTGATTATAATGCATTTTAAATTGTTACATTTTTATTTTATTTTGAATAAAGAAGAAATCCACCACAGTTGTGCCCCCGCACCACAAATCCATTTGTCCAAGATGAATAAATCGATGGGCTACAGGTAATCCACCAAAGTGACAACGAATAAGCGGGTTTGCTCACATTAAGTGTGCCTATAGCTCCGTGCACATCTGTGGTGGATGTTATTTCTGTGCGCTACTGAAGACTGTTTTATTGTGCTATTCTGCTCGACCCATAGCTTCAAATTGGTTTTGGATCAATTCAAATTTCCAGTTGAGTGAACACTTTTTTTTTAAGTGCACAGGTGAGACGAATAGACGCACACACACACACACACACACACACACACACACACACACACACACACACACACACACACACAGACGCTGCTCTCGCGCTCTACTGCACGCGTACAGCCGCGTAATAATGTATCCAAAGAAACCTACAGAAATATAATTAAAATAGAAAAGTGTAACAGCTTTGCACACATTCAGAGAAACAGAAAGGTTTCGAATCCACACTGATTCTGACCGCGACTTACACGCGCCATTGGTTTTGTGAACCCAGTTGTGCTGTAGCATTATCAAGTCAATAAATTACTTTTTTTTTTTTTTTTTTTACCAAAATATTTTTTTTTTGCTGATTTTGCTCAAAATGACCCCCACCTCTCACCTTACCACACTGAACCAATACACACAGGTTCTGACAGTTTCCGTCTCATCCCCCCCCCCCCCCCCTGTCTCTCTCTCTCTCTATTTCTGGCCTATATATACTAATTGCCAGATATCCTATTGATCTTTGTGTTAAATGCCCCTCCGGCTATTAGATGGACTCCCAGTCATGAACTTGGCCTGGCTCAACAGTTTCTGATGTTTTGACAGAAGTAATAAAACCCAACCCATAACACTTTAAAACCAACAATAGTAGCTATGTTGAACTTCTGGCTAAACGTTCATGGTCCCGTGCATGCTCCCATGTATTACTGCCATGCGTAATGTGTGTCAGATAGCACTCCTCCATGTTCACAGATTAGAGCCTGAACATAAAAAAATGATATGATCATCAAATGAAGAAGAAATGCGATGTCAGTGTCATGTTTAAAAGAGACTACAATTAATTTGCTGCTTTTTATGTACGTTTATAAAACTCAAAATCTCCTAGTTTTAGTTGCTTTTGTTTTGAAGGTAGAGAATCAGTGAGCACAGTGACTCTGCAGCATAAACAAGTTCATTTACTAATACTGCAGCTAATTGATGAAGACTAATGATTAGCCGACAGTGCCTGTAGAGTCAGAGCAATTTCATTATTTTATTTTTAATGTCAGTAGTGCAAGACATAATGCAAAATGAAAATACCTGTGAGATCTTGATTTTATTGCTGCAGACCTTTCCTAGATGAAACACGGTGGGAAACCTGAGCCTTCTTGTGGTTCCACAGAGCCCATTTGCATTCGTGTGTGATAATGTGAATGATCTTAGCAGCGCTCTGAATCAGGCAACACCAGCATTGCAGTTTTACATCTGTGTCTAAAATGAAAGAGTGTGAACACTTTGACAATCACAGTCTGTGAATCTTTGCATCCACAAACTGAAGCCATTCAGGGGGATGCTGAGTGTTGATTGTGTGCAGTAGTCTTTGTTTTGTTTTTCCAGTTCTCAGAAATATTCTTCACCATCCAATCTGGAAGTCCACCTGCTTTGCAGTGATTTTTGTAAAATCAGGTTTTTGATATAGAAACGCTTCATTTACCTTCTTTTTAAATGCTGTTGAGGAGCATTTTTTCCCCGTTAGCATTTGGATTGATTTTAGGACCATTTGTGTCAATTTTTGAAGGATTGAAAAATTGTGTAGCTGAACTAATTGCATCAGTCCACATTTGGCCTGGCCACATATGCTGCATAAGTATTTGATTATGGAAGTTTGTGGGATGTGAGTTCCTCATCCGAGTGTGTGCACATGCAGGACACAGTTTAGTTTAGTGTGTTATGAGCAGTGAGGCTCTTAGTCTTCTTTCCGTATTTATCTCCAGGACTGGTTCTTAATCTTTTTCCAGTGAAATACTTTTGCACTGTACCTGTTTCAAGGCAACTGTATTCTCAGATAAATTATATGAAAGTAGGTACATTTTTTTGTCATAAACCCCCCAAAAGCCTGTTCTATTCATAACACAGCCGTAAGCATACCTATTTGTAACATTAATTTGTCACAGGAAGAAGTTGGATAAGTAAAGGTTTTGGTTATGGTTACAGTTAGTTCAATGGGTAGCCACTGTCACTTTCATTTTATTCACATAATATGATACAAATACAGATGTTTTTTGTAACCATATCTTTAAATTTGCTATAAGAGCAGACTCCAAAGATTGTCCTCTCCAGTAAAGTATTCCCTGTTATGTGGAGACATTGTAGTTTGAAGTCTCAGTTCTGCTTATATTCCTGAATCTTTGGAAACATTTTTTTCTTCCACCCATGTAGGTAATTAACAGAAGATTTACAACACAAAGACTAGTTACTCTATGAATTACCTGAATTCTAAAGCTCTAAAGAGGGATGATTCATTTATGGGAGCATATAGTTCAAATGGGGTATTACCCTTTTTTAAATGGCCTGTTTAACGACTGTTCCACTGCCAACTTTTTAATGTTTTCTTTCACTATCAGTGACTCCATCTCTCCCCACTGAACGCTGTGTGAGACAGTCTTTTATCTCCAGGGAAATGCTTTTATTGTTACTCAGTCAGTTGCTGCTGTAAATATGCTGCTGCTGCCGCCGTTGTTGCTGTTTTGGCCAAGTGACCCAAAAGAGACTTCTCTAATCTGGAGAAGTACAGGTGCCATTAAATGTTAAAATAATTTAGAAATGTGGACATTGGAATCACTTCTGAATGAATCCCAGTGTGCCTACAAAGTACAGAAAAGCCCTAAATACCCTTCTGTGATTATGAGGTTATTAATCATTTAGCTGTTTAAGGCATGATTCAATACCTGTGATCCCCAAAACAGTCTCACATCACCCTCCATTACATCGCCTTAAAATGTTTGTTTGTTTTCTGTTTTGGGGGGAGCTTTATTGAATAATCCATATGCAGTATTGTGTTTAGTTGATTTGATAAAAGGCCAATACTCTCTAATTCAAGACTATTAAGGTATTTAACTCTGACTACAAGATATATAAATAAAGACAGAGCTTTTGCTTTTGGATTAAGACAACTCAGTGTGGTGAAGTCACAGTGACTTTAATGTCAACTGAGACTCAATGAAGGCTTGAAAACATTTGACTGACTTTCCTTAACTCTGTGACACATGTGAATGCACACATAGAAACCATACATACACACTAATGCAGATCCTGGATGGACACACACACACATACACACACACCTTAGTGGTGACAGATTTTTGGGCAATGGTAGGATTTAACCCCAATCAATCACAGACTAGAAAGGTTGAGTGTAAATGTCATCCAAACAGCAGGAGCTGGCACTGTTGGCTGGCTAAATACGTGAGTGTGTGTGTGTGTGTGTGTGTGTGTGTGTGTGTGTGTGTGTGTGTGTGTGTGTGTGTGTGTGTGTGTGCGTGTGTGCGTGTGCATGCATGTGTGTATCTTTCTGTGTGTGTGTCTGAGTGAGACTGTGAGAATCAGTGCGTGCACCATACAGTTGTTGGAGGTCCCGTCACTGTTCTGAGCTTTGACCTTGGCACAGCAATGGGTGGGCACCTATTACACCTGGACACAGGCACCCACAGACAGACAGACAGACAGACAGACAGACAGACAGACAGACAGACAGACGACAGACACACACGCACACACACACACACACACACACACACACACACACACACACACACACACACACATTTTAGCCCTCATGGGTTCTGCCTGGTCTCATGCTGGCTAAGTCAAATTTTGAGTTGACATACAAATACCACTGCAATAAGCTCTTGCACATGGCTCTAAATCCCATTCATTCCAATGATACGTTGACCTCACATTATCCAGTTGGCAAATATATGCCTCCTTCTGCCTCGCACCATGACCTCATTCGCCATGTTTGTAAAAACACAGCAATCTCCCAATCATTTGGCGGCGGAGACTGTGGCATGCCTGAGAGACTTTTAAGATATATCCCTGATGTTTTCTTTTTCAGCAGCCCCCTGTTTCTCGTCTCTCCTCATACCCTCCGTTTTCAGCCTGCAGATGGGGGCAGGGTCTTGTTAAAAATAGCAGAGCGGTGTTCGGAGCAGCGGTATGTGTTGGCGAAAAGGGGGTTCAAAAAATGAAAAGCCATTACACTGCAGCTAAATGCATTTTGTCTTGACCTGTGGCTGCTTATCGAGTTACGTTCCCTCCACTGCTGGGGCCGCGTCTAGAAGACTCAATCCAGCTTCTCAGGGCTAAGAATACAACACGACTGCTGGAGTCATCCCATAGGAAATACCTCATCCTTGCTTCTTGAGTGTGTTGATTAACGCTAAATGATTATCTCTCTGTGTGTCTGATTGTCCACCTCCCGCTGTTAAACAGTGTGTGTTGTTTGCAAAACAAGGGGCGAATGTGTCGGGTCCCTAATTAGCGCGTTTTAGCGGCCCTCATGATTCCCTCTTGCATTGTGATATCCAAGGGATTGCTCAGCATCGTGACTAGTTTTATTTGGGTCTAATCCCGATTTGTTTGGTATTAGCCCGCTCACTTTCTCTCTCTTTCCCTTATTACAATATTTGTCGTGACCCTGCTCTTATCCCTTCCTGAACATCCTGTGATTATATTATCCTTCTCTGTTCTCCAAACAAGGAGACTGTGTCTTGGCGTGAAGACAATTTTTTGGCGTAAATTAACGCAAGTTGGGCAACAATTTAATAATAATATTTTTCAACTTTCTTCGGCAAAGACATACTGTGATGATATGATCTTATAATCGTATCGCTTTGCACATTTCTGCTGTCCACATTATAATAATTCAGAAGAAGTTATAAAATAATTACACAAATGCACGGTTGAGTCTCATGTAATGCGCTACAGTGGAAGACAGATCATTGGTTTGAACTTGATTGTATTGATACGTATTGATTTTGGAATCTTTTCCTGTTAATAGCGTCCAGCATTAAAATGAGCTAATTCAGTCAGCTGGTGGGCTTAAGCTCTCTGATCAGCGTCTGTTCAGAAGAAAGCGTTTTAGCTAAAAAGTAAATGCAGGAACACTTTTGACCAGCTGAGAAATACATTTATTAACACTCATGGTGAAATGTGAAATTTATTCTCAGTGAAATGCGACTGAACCAAACTTTTTATTTTCCTCAAAAGTTTTCTTCTTTTGCTGCGTTTCACATATTATTGCTCATCTCGCTACACACACACACACACACACACACACACACACACACACACACACACACACACACACACACACACACACACACACACACACACACACACACACACACCACACACACCACACACCCTCCAGTCCCAGTCGGGCCCTGCTGATTGCTGCTCATCCTGTCCAGATATGATAAGCAGACAAACTGCTCTGTCCCCTGGGCTGTTTGTCTGTCTCAGGAACACACTGTTGTGTAGCAGGCGGCGCGGCTCTAAACTCCTTCTGCACCGCCTCCCCTTTCATCAGACCGTTCTAAGCCTTGGCTCCATCTTCACTCCCATCTCTCCCACTCCTCCCTCACCGTCTTTTCTCACTGTGTTTCGTCATTACCACAAAGATGGGCACGCAGTGTCTCATTAAAGCGGATTAGAGACATCTCTACGCGTCTCACAGGGGCCGAGCGGGACATTTCTCTTCTCCAGTCGACCTCCCCCTTTTCTCTCAGAGATCAGGTTCTTTGATTTGGCCAGATAAAGACCCCTTTCATGTCGGTGGGGACGGTTAGCGATTACACTGTCAGACCCATCGTTTTGGTGAGTTTGACAAATTTGTCGTGCCGGGTGGGGCGGCTGTGGGGATTGTATTTAGGGGGGGGGGGGGGGTGCAGGGTACAAGGAGATTCACCGTAATTGAGCCGTCATTATCCAGTGACCCCGCCAGGCGCTAGTGCGTAGGGCTCACCAGTTCTCTATTTGTTTAATACTTGGCTAACTTTCTTTGTGAGTATGATGGATAGAAGGGGGGGTACTGGTCCGCAGATGAATGCCCCTGCTTATTTGACCGCCGCTCTTGAGCACTGCTGTCCATGAAAATTGGCTCCACTACATCCCCACTGCAAGTTTCTTTTCACACCCAGCTCCTCCCTAGTGCAACACAATTAGGCCCTGTATCACCGGCTGCCATTTATTTTCGTACAAAATGAAAACTGGTGGCATGTTGATTACTGAACTCACCAGAGACAAAAAGGCCACTATTGGTGTGGTTTAATTTCATTAAGTAGAGTGTGGTGCACAGGATAAATATATTAAGAGCTCCCTCTCATTGCGGCCACTCTGTATGCTAAACAAATCCTTAGGTGTTACTGTTGTGGAATTGGAACAAATCTCCTGAAATGGTTTGGTTTAAATGAGGCACATTTCAATGTAGTTGATACTTTTGTTCTCTGATGTGTCTTGTTTTCTGACCTGTTACTACTTGTCTGCTCTGGTAGTCTAGCTGTTGTCAAAAATAAATACATCTAGTCCAAACACGCCATTAAGTGCCTAATGCTGAATTTGTATTGCGTCATAATGTACTGAGAGATACTTTTAAAGATACAGGCATTTTGCTCAAATAGATGTCCAACCATTATCATTTGGCTGTTGCTGACTTTACATTCGAAAGATGTCTGGTGTGAGAGAGGTCTTTTCCTGGCAGGACAGTGGGGCTGTATTAGCTGTATTCGATGAAGGAAGTCAGAGCTCTCCTTGTTAACCTGGAATCAGATTGGATGTGAAGCGATGAGTAGAGTAGAATGTGTGTGTGTGTGTGTGTGTGTGTGCGCGCGCGCACACTTGTTTGTGTGTGTGAGTGTGGGTGTGTGTAGGTGTTGGAGGGTTCTTGGCTAAAACATTTCAAGATGGCCCATTAGCCGGCGCAGGCCCGTCCCCTCCCGACACTAGGATTCCTCTGTGCTGACCCCCTCTCCTCCACCTCTCAGCCCCTCCGTCCCAGAGGCCCCTAGCCTCATCCTGCCAAGTGTACGGTTCCAAAGTAACGACGAAGCTGCCTGCGTGTGAAAATATTGAATTGCAAAAACATCCCTGGGTGAGAGGGTGTGTGAATGGAGCTTTCAGCACCGGGCCCGACCCTGGCCCTGTGCTACTGACTGACGGACAACAAATGGCATTTTGTGTCCAGAGAGAGAGAGAGAGAGGGGACAGAGAGGGGAAAAGAAAAAGAAGAGGAGAGACACAGAGAAAGTGTGTGTGTGTGTTTGTGTGTGGGTGGGGGTCTTCAGTCTGGGGCCCTCTATGCAGGTCTGAAATGCCTTATCACATGACCCGTCTGACCTTTGGCCCCCACTCAGCTAAGGCTGTCAGGCTGCTCTCCAACGGGGAGCACAAAGCCCCACAGCCTCAAAGGCCACCATTCACCCCCCCGTGCAGCCGTACTCCAGAGGTAATAGGTAAAAGTAATGTCAATGACCTCCACTTTCCCTCACGCTGCAGGAGAGCAAAACTCTTAAGATTCGTTGATAGTGTCAAAGGTAGAGAGTGGCCATTTTGGCTCCTTATCCACTGACTCTACTTAGCTTGTGCAAGATGAAATGTAAAGCAAACTGAACGACCTCTTTTCTGGCAAAACGTTTCTTTCGGTTATAGAGACATTTTGTATGTGTTGTTTTCAGTTGATATGCACTGGGAATATCGTTGTGTAACTCAGCTCTATGTGTTATCTAAGTGTGTGTGTGTGTGTGTGTGTGTGTGTGTGTGTGTGTGTGTGTGTGTGTGTGTGTGTGTGTGTGTGTGTGTGTGTGTGTGTGTGGACATTAGTGAATTTCTGACGTCTCAGAGGACTGACGGGGGTCACAGTATGACCATAACCTCCTGTCTCGCTTTGCAACCCACACACTGGCATCTCTCTCTGTGTCTCTCTCCTGACCAGTCCTTGGATTCTTTCTTCTCTTCTCTCTTTTCCCCTCCTTCTCTGAAACACTGGAGTTTCTCTCTCTCTCTCTCTCTCTCTCTCTCTCTCTCTCTTTGAAAAGATGCGGCGTCTTTGTCCGGCCTGATAAAGGATGCCATAGTTCCCCTTTTCCCCTTCTTTGTGGCTCGGGGCTGGCGGCTCCTGTAGAAGTGCAAATGGTATCCTCTCGGAGGGGCTATCCCCGCGGGCTCTGGAGGGCCCTCTCTCTCCTCCAGGCTTGGCTAATTACCACCCTGCCCCACCCCACCTCCCCCTCACAGCCCCCACCAGCTCCCTGGTCCCTGGAACCATGGACGGCACATTCCCACAACCAGCACCTGGCCTTCTTTTCTCCTGGCCTGCTTTGATGGCTGACACCCCAGCCTACCCCTCCCTCCTTCCTCATCCTCTTCTTCTCTCCGCCCCACTACCTCATCTCCCTTTCTCTCCCACCCTTTAACTTCTCTCTCTCTCTCTCTCTCTCTCTCTCTCTCTCTCTCTCTCTCTCTCTCTCTCTCTCTCTCTCTCACTGACTCTCATTACTAGAGGTTTTAAATTGCTTTCTGACCCTGACAAACTGCTCTTGTTGAAAAGGGAGATGTCGACTAGGGAGGGCAGCGGATGTGAGCAAGAAATGGAAGAGGTGAGGGAGGCAGTAGAACTTTATGTTTTTATGTATCTATAGGCCATTTTATATTTGACTGCTTGTGTTTGCCCAAGAAGCAACTAACCATTCACAAAACCCCAAAAAAGTACATCTGGAATAAAAAAGTACATCTAGTAAAAGTACATCTAGTATATGATGAAAGAAAAAATATGTTTTTCTCTCATCATAAAACATTTGAAACTACTAATTTATATGGTTGGTACCATGGTTCATCTTGCAAAGTTAAAGAGGGACAGCAGAACATTGTATTACATGTAGAGGTCTGTGGTTTGTTAAATTTGACCAGTGGTTCATGCAGATTAAGTTGATATACTGCCACAGTAATGAACACACACACACACACACACACACACACACACACACACACACACACACACACACACACACACACACACACACACACACACACACCCGAAAACACAAATACCTAATTTAGTTGCATATTTGCGTTGTACCAGCCGTAGGCCTAATCAATAACCGGCCCCAGTGGATTTGACCAATTCATAGCTCGCCTGTGTGCAGTCTAGCGATCCCAGCGAGGGCATTTGGACAGCTTTCTGAGGAAAACAAATAGCTCTATTACAAGCTTGCGTCTCTGCGATGCTCAGTGTCCCAAAGGCAAAGTGCTCGGCCCGTATCAGCCTAATTGTATGTTCTCCACACAGGAAAAAAGGGAAAAAAGAGAGGTTTTCAGCATAACACCGGTTCCTGGCAGAGTCCAGACAGAAGAGTGATGCCTTAAGTTAAATAGGAGAAGGAGTATTTAAGAATGATATTGTTTGATTATCACATTTAGATATTAGACTGGAACTATATAATAAGATAACGTATCACATATTTTCTTGTTGTTCTACGTATTTGATGTGTGTAGTCTGATGATCAGTCTTCCATGAATTTTTAGAGAAGAAGTTAGAAGTAATTTGTAGTCTTCATTTTTACTCTTTCCAGGAAAAAAACACAAACACACACAAAAGAAATCCCTGTTCAGCAAAGCCGTGGTTGCATGTCCTGTATTGACTCCAAAACAATGCAGACAGAGGCAATGGGTGGTACTGTGAGCTGCACACACCCAGACCAGTTACACAAGTGTAGCAGAGTTTGGCTTTAGTTTGCAAGACTGAGACTAGCTTAGTAAATATACAAACACAGTTAATGATGCCAGGATTTTGAATTCGTGGGTTGATGCCCCAGCAGGGTTAGGAAATGCTTCAACTAGCTTTCAATGCTTTATCCAAGGTCTAGATGTAAAAAAAATAAAATAAACATTTATGGAGCTCCCATAACAACTAAATGTTAAACCAACAGCTATTGTACTGCTATTTTTTTATTCTTAGTTTCATAAAGCATAACTGTTTTAATCCTACTTCCTTACTTCTTGTCTCAAACATTGTCTGCCATCAAGTCTGGACATCCTGAGTATCTCTCTGTAGCTGCCACTTCCCAGCCACAGCTGCCCTTCTCTGTGCAGTTCACACATCATCACCTATAGGACTAGGATGATGTCATGAACTGGGCCGCTTCTTCCTTGTCGGTCGCAACTGTAACGACCTTCAACTGGATGTTACTTCTAAGTTGGATCATCTAGACATTAAAGTAAAAAGTCCTCTCTCGGATATCAGCTGGTGATATTTGATGTTGGTTGGTTTAATAGAGAATTTGCATGATTTTGCTCCATTGAAATGAATCCTTACTGCTAAAGAAGAGCTTTAATCTTCAGCCTAAAAACATGTCTGTATTGATAGACATTTGCTATTTGTGTAATTTTAAAAGTTGAATCAGTTGATTTGACTTGAATCATCTAAATCCTGAGATGGCACATTTAGACTTTCTATCTCCCTCCCCTCTCTACTCATCAAATCTAGCCACATCCTCTCTTTTGAGTTCGGAAAAGGAAAGAGGAAGAAGTTTCTGAATTCTGTTTTATGAGTGGTTAAAATGGCCACTTCTGTGGTTTTTGTCTGTCCGCGTTGACCGTTCTACTCGAAGTTCCTGAGGTTTTTGAGACATGTCAATTTAGCTGTTTTAATGGGGAGATGTTATTTCAAACAAATGTTTGCACTCTTGGACCTGAATGTCGTTGGGTGGCTGGGTGGGTGGAGAGGACTGAAGACATGCAGCTTTATTGTTATTTCTCTGTTTTAGCGCCACGTTGGCTTTGCAAATGTGTTTCTCTTCATTTGCCTGAAGGCAGTAAAGCTCACTTGGATGACCGCAGAGACACACGTGCACTGACAGAGGCATCTTGTTTTTCAACGGCACTGAGGAGCAGTAAGTGTTTAAGAATGGCACGGTGAAGCAGCGACAAAGCATACAAAAGAGGCAGGTGGGTGAGGCTGCCGCTGGCCTTGGCTCCATTTTTAAAAATGTTTTCTTTTTTATATATACAGCAATGTCTGTTTTATTTAGTTTGACGTGAAAGACCAGTTTTTCTAAGACTTGCTTGTGAGGTAGAACTTATAGTTTGGTTGTTATTTTTGTTGTGGAATATTTTTAATAAATTTGTGCTGGCTTGTTTTAGTTTTTTCTTTACGTTTTAGTGATGACATTTTACACATTTCGGCATAATAAAACTTCACTTTAGCTGTGAGAAAAATAATTCTACATTCAAATAAAAACTATGTACAGAATTTAAGATAAAATAGCAGTATTCAGATCCCCAGGTTTACCCTTTTGCTTCTGTCAATTTTTTTTCTAATATAAGGAACAGACTCATGCGTGTCTCTCTCTCTCTCTCTCTCTCTCTCTTCTTCTCCCTACTCATCGGCAACACGCTCTCCCATTTTAATTAAAACGTGGTGTGAGGTTTTGCCCTCCTGTCTTTTGACACCTCGCTATTTATCTGTCGGACGCAATCACAGGGCAGGACCCTCGGAAAAGAGGGGGCAGATTTTTGTTTTCAGAGAACTGCGGGGAACTTTGATGCCAAGTTCCTCCGCGGCAAAAGGCAAGGCCCTGACCCGGCACATCTGAGAGTACTTTAGTGAAATAACAGCAAATGTTTGTCTTGTATTGTATGGCACGCTGCTGGAGGAGCGCTAAAGCCCTTCTTCCAGCGCCTAAAGCACCTCTTAATAAAATAGTGAAGAATAACTCCTTCACCTTAATCTTCCCCTCAGATTACTGCACTCAGGGCGGGAAATTAGCAGCAGGCCCGTTCGCTTCCTTCTCTCTTTGACACTATTACATCTTTTTTGGCAAGTGCCGCCTCCTTGTCTTCTTTGTCCATCACCATATCCCTCCCTCGCTGCTTTTTTTTTTTGTTTGTTTCCTGTCTCTCTCTCTCTCTATCCCTCATCTCTCTGTGTGGTGAGCCAGCTGAACTCGCCATGGCAGGGGGAACAGCATTTTATTGGGTCAGCATTAGAAGCAACATGTGGCTAATGGGTGGTTGCATTTTCCATGGTCTGGTCCTCATCAGTGGAGAAAAGGGGCCTAAACAACTAAACATGGCCGTTGACAATTGATACGAGCCCTTTTAAGTGGATCTGCTCGGTTGCAGAGGGGTTTTTGGGATGGGGAGGAGCGTGTGGGAGTCTGTGTGTGACTGAACGCGCGCACGTGTGTGCACATTTGCCTTTGCATGTTAATTAGGATACTAACGGACGCACACTCTTGCATGCAAACACACACACCAGCACAGTAACCTTTGGGGAGCATACATACAAGAATGTGTGTGTTGTCCCTTGCGTCCAGGAGTGTAACCCACACCTTGAGTACGGTAGCGGCGGTAGCTTTGAGCCGGGTTCGTCCCGCCGTCTGATCCTCGTAACCAGAACTCTCCTTTACGGCTTCCTGTCCACTTGGCCCAACTTCCCCCTTGCCCGCCTGCCATCTGGGTCTGCCGAGAGACACACACACACACACACACACACACACACACACACACACACACACACACACACACACACACACACACACACACACACACACACACACACACACACACACACACACACACACACACACACACACACACACACACACACACAACATAGTAAGGACAGGGGTCCTTCTGCTCTAACCTGTGTCTTTCACTTACAACTGCACCTTTGAAACCAAATAACACAGAGGAGAAGCGATAAATCTATGTTCTCAACTTCTCTCGCTTCTCATTTGTTCTGACATAGGAATTCAAAACCTGTTTGTTCTCTCAAGCACTCTTCCTAACAATTGCATTTTTATTCAGAGAGTAGAGCAGAGTTGAGCGGTTTACGTCATGCTCTTGTAAAAACGAACACAAATATGTCTAAGTTTATTTGGGATTGGAAATGATGCAGGGTAGAAACAACAGACAATACCCAATCTCCTCGTAACTTTCACTTTGATTCTGTTTAAAGGACTTAGAATTTCAGTTTTGAGACAATATCGGATAATTTCGGAAATGTGTGCAGCTTACATGCGTGGCCATCTTGTTGATCCTCAGAAGCCTGAGATCAGCCTGATATCCTTTTGTGAAGTGTCAAGATCGAAGATAGCTATGTCTTAGCCTTCCTGGTCAATGTTGGCTGCAAAATAAGTACAAAAAAACAACAAAGTGTGGCAATTTTTTTCTTGCAATGCACATTTGTAATACTGTTTTCAAAATTAACAGCAATACTCTACATAAGAAAGTCTTCTTCTGTTCATTATTATAAGTTCTAAAAAATGTAGTAGCGTTAGTATGACTTAAACCCTTTGTTATATTAGCATCAAAGCCTTGTAGTACTCTATATGGGTATCTAAAATGAACTACCTGTGTAGATAGTGTTTTGAATTTCTGTGGGTTTACAGTATCAGGGGTTCTGGTCAACACTTTGATCACTTCCTCCGCTCTTCATACCTTCGTTGTGTTTAAGATTAGATCACACACACACACACACACACACACACACAACACACACACACACACATACACACACACACACACACACACACACACACACACACACACACACACACACACACACCACAGGTGGAAGGGGCAGTGTCAGGTGTAGCAGGGGACAATGCAGGGATGCGTAGCAGCGAGCCAACACGGTGTCTGTGACAGCGACAGCGGCAGTGCGCTCCTCAAAGCTGCTCCTCTCCTCTTTCATCACCTCCTGTCACAGAGTGTGTGAGGAACATCACAAGCCAAATAAATCTACAGTGCCTGGAAAAAAAGTTGACAGTTTTGACATCGGTGATGTCATTTACCTGAGGTAAAATGTTTAATATATAAAAAATAATTTGTTAGAAAATGTAATTATACATTTATTGTTTCCATGAGTGTTTGAGGTTGTAGAAATACTAATTGTATTAAGTCATGGTCAAAGTCAAAGTTGGCTGTAGTGAAAATTATAATAATACATTATAAGTTAAACCTAATGAATTGACAGTTTTTAATTATTTGCATGAGCTGATGGTATGCCGATATGCAAAATATACTTTTCATTAAGAGGTTATAAGAAATTTAGCTATTGGCTATTTTGCTCATTGAAGACAAACTTAAAAAAAATAGATAATAAAATGAAAAGATTGGACTGGTAAACACTGTTTGGATGCTGTAGTTTAATGTATTTCTTGGAGGTCAGAATATTTCGGTTAAACAGGTTGCACAAAGAACTCCCTCCAACTGAATTGAAAACTGATTTAGGTGCTTCAGAGATGGTGGGAATACCCCATGGAAGTGGATAAACAGAATTGTTTTCACAGGTTGCTCATGAGGGAATAAGCAGAGTAGGAACGGAAAAAAGACAACTTATTTATTTTTCAGTGCCGCAGGTGCCCGCTCACAGCTTATTGGTTTTTTGACTCTTTTACTCTAAAGAGGGCAATTTATGTCCCTCTCTGGTCTCTCTCTAGAGGCGAGGGGCTGAAGTGGCTGGCTTATTTTAGCAGGGTCTCGTGGTCTTGACTTGTGGTGACATATTAATTGAGGGGTTCCTCTAAAGAAAAGAAAGGCCAGTGTCACGATTGGTCCGACGTTGTTTGTAGAGCTCTGAAAATTGGTTCTGTTTGGCTGGAAAGCTCTCAGGTGTTTATTTACACATCAGAATGTTTCAGATGGCAGCTGGCTCTCTCCCGCTGTCTGTACGTGTGTTTGACTGTCTCTGTGGACGTCTGGATGCATATATGCTGTGTTTGCTCACGTATGTACATGCCAGCTGTGTCGTGCATGTTTGCATGTGAGAGATAAAGACTGTGGGGGGAGAGAGACAAAGAAGAGGAGGTGAGCGAGAGAGTTTCCTCAGCTCACCTGCCTCTTCTTGAGTTTCCACATAGCTGCTTCTCCTTGCTGTCCTCTTCATACATTATTGACCACACTCATTCGCACCAGCCTCTAGAAGTAGTTACAACTCAAAGGAGAAGAGCACATTGGTTTTCCTAACTTTTCTCCAAGGACTGATTTAATCCTACCATTGGTGTGTGTGTGTGTGTGTGTGTGTGTGTGTGTGTGTGTGTGTGTGTGTATGAGCTCATCAATGTGGCTGAGATGACCAAGCCAGAATATAAACTGTCATCAGGATCATTTACAGATTTGTAAATTGTTTTCCCTAGTTGAACACAAGGTCCTACATTCAGACACCCTAACATTGCACACACTTAAAACCAGAAATACGTAGGCTGTACATTCGTGGTTGATTTTCTTAAACCCAGGTGGAGTAGCTCAGCAGTTTGGCTACGCTGATGAGTGAGAGGAAGTAACTGCTCAGCCTCCTATCTGAACATGGTTACCAAGACAATCGTCTTAGCTGGCATTTCCGTGAAGAGGAACATTAAATTAACAAAGACTTCAACAAATTAGTCAGTTGGAAAGCTGGAAAATGACACATTTGTTCTGTATTTGTTCTGGAGAGAATACCTTGTTTTGGTAAAAGACAAGTATTGGTTTGCTTTCCATCTTGATTTTCCATCTTCTGTGATTGGAAATGTTTTGGAAGCATCATGGGAGACCTAAGAGTAAGTCAATTGTGGTGTAATTTTCACAATGGGATGCATTGAGTGAGCTAATGCATTGACCATATGCTGTACGGAGTAGAGACAATGTTTATCTACACACCATTTATGGGGCTCAACTTAAATTAAAACACAATCTTGTCCATACGCAAGTTTAAAGAAAGAGAAACTGGCATGCGCACATTGGACATCCATGCTCAGTCATGGCCTGTAGCAGGCAGCTAAATGATCCAGATATATTAGCTGTGTTATAATGAAGTGAGACTGATCTCTCTCTCTCTCTCTTTCTCTCCCCCGCTCTCTTTTTCACTATGTCTCTGCTCAACTGAAGTATCAATAATAAGATTTATTTGTCTTCCCCCGCAGCCTTGATTCAATTATATCCATCTCTCTGCCTCTTTCTCTTCCTCTGGCTCCCTCTCTATTTGCCCCTCCACTGTGGATCCGTTTCCAATTGAAGGCAGGTCATGCTTTGTGTTTCTATTTGTCATGACAGGGTTCTTTAACGAGTGGAGGCTCCCTTCCACTGTGGCTTAATCTGATCTGGAAAGGAGGGAGGGAGTGAGGGAGGGAGGAAGGGATGGGGAACAGAGAGGTGGGGGTAAGCAGGTAAAAGTGGGGTCACAAGTCGTTTACCTCCAACTCCTCATTGTCTGCATTTCCCCTTTTTAGGAAAATTAGATTTGTGTGATCCCTCCTCCTCCCCCATTTCCAAATGTGTGTTTCGTGTCCAATCTGAAGCCTTTTGAAGTTTGAAGAGTCCCTTGCCCCTCCACAAGCCCACCTCAGCCAAATCTCCCCCTCCCCCCCAAACCAACCCCAATACCCCCACCTTGCTGGCCTCCACCTACTTCCAGACATACCTCATTACCTGAGGCTGTATTGGAAGAAAGAGTGGCGGCTAATCAAATTGACTGCAGGTTTTTCTGCGATCAGAGGAAGTAGCGGCCATCGAGGGGTCACTGGTTCAATGTTAGACCTCAGGAAAATGTCATGAAGTGGAAAAAAAATCTCTGAAATATTCTCAAGAATAACCAACAGTAGCCTTTTAATCTCAAGTCATTTTATCCTGTCAACATGTTAATATGTCCATGGAAAAGTTGTCTTATGGTTATAAGGCTGACAGAAACACATTTTACAAACATCCCATGTATTTGTTTCTACTGTAGATCAAGCTTCATCACCATGCTGCAATATGACATCCATTTAATGCATTGCTATCAGAGTTACTTGTATACAGTTCATTATGTAGCTATCTTTTAAAATATACTTGCATATAATTAGCTAATAAAAACACAATGATTTACATTTTATTTTTGCTGAAATTTCAGAAAATAACTGAAAAACTTCTCTTTAATTCTGAAACCACTGGTTATTTGAGCTAACACCCATCAAAACAGCCAAAGGGAGAGCGAGTGAGGTACAAAGTAAATTCAGATAGACAGAGTTGAGTCTGTTTACAATTGGCAGGTCTGGAGTGTGAACATCTTGGGGTGAGCCTCTGGCTAACTTCATAGAAGCTGTGAATTAAGTCTTTCTTATGGGCTTCGCTATGCAAATGTCTGCATGCATACACACATATGCAGTAAGTGTGCACATGCACAAAGTGGCTCCTCCCTCAGAGAAACACACACTTGCATTTACACACACATCGCTTGTTAGTGCACATGAGGGATGATGCAGGGCAGCGCAGCTGTTGAAGCAGCTAAAGGCATTAGCTGGTACAGTTCAGCAGCTTTGCATTTGCCCATAGTGTGTGTTTGAGGGGGGCTTGTTTTAAGGGTTGCTAGCCATTTGCAGTGCTCTTGGATTTCCACGGGGAACACCGAGTATGTGATAGATACCAAGCATCTGTCCTTTTGCTCAGCACCGGATGGGAATCCCACAGTTTTTAAATTAGTCAGAAGGAGGCTGGATGTACATTTCTGTCGGGTGGATTACATGCTGAGGAAAAATCGCTGGCCTGAGCTCAGTGCTAGACACCGTCAGGAGAAATCTGTGTCAAATAAAAAATGAGTTACCATGTGCGGCTCTCAGAAATTGTTTCACATACATTTTATCAATTTAGTATTGAGACTGACCTACAGTGAGCTGCTGACAAAGAATAGGTGGATAGAAGTTCAGCTCAACAGGACACATGGCTGTTGGATGGATTCACTTCTTGTAGGAGTCAAAGGTTACTTTTTTACAACCAAAAGGCCACCCTGATGCCACATTTCAACACAGTGATGCCTACTGTGTGATATTTCCATACGGGAATAATATGGCTTCTGTAAGTGATGAACATGATCCACATCAGTATCCTGGATGGAGTCTTTGTGTGGCCGCCGTCAACAGCCTCATCCACAATGGCTGTTTCACACAAACAATAACTGACATATTTATGATCTGTAAATTCATGAATTGTTCCCTTCCACAGCTCGGCCATAAAATTTGCCCAGTTTGGAGTGCTCCAAAAAGGCAACAATCACAGGCTGGACCGTTATTATTTTTACAGCGTATTGTTGAACCCGCCATTCACATCTCACAAATCACCAGTTTTGTCCGTTTTCATTACTTTATTTTACGACAGACAATTGCATCTGAAAAGAAAAAACATCCCTCAGTTGTATTTCTCATGAATACAGACGTCTTCTCCTTCCTGTGTTTGTGATGATGGCGAGTGTGACAGCTCTTCTGACCTTTACCACAGCGTGTATGAACTCTCCTGCCCTTCCCTGGCTCTTCCTTTGGGGTTGCACACACATTGGAGTAGGACTCAAAGTTGTGATGAAGGCCCTCCGATAGAAAGCCCCAGTGTGTTTTATATACGTGTGTGTTGGCAAAGACAAGTCATCTGGGCTCTGGCTTCATGTTGACCTCTCACCCAAATTAAACCTCCACAGTTTTCTCCCTCTCCTCCCTCAACTTCTCTCCACTGCCCACTGCCAGGCACTTTTGTTTTCACATGGCCGACTTCTCAGGGAACACGCTCATATTTGTGGCTTTCGGGGTTGGCAGCAGAGAGTGCTGCGCCTGTCAAGTTTTTTTTGTTTTTTTGTTTTTTTTCACTCCGACTTACCCGAGCACCCAAATTGAACTGTTCAGTCATTTCCTGTCATCCCCCCTAAACCACCTCCCAATCCCATATTTGCCAATAATGTCAAATGTCATCGTTGAGTCTGCCAGGGCAAAGCATCATTTCTTGTAGTATGTCTTTTCCTCTGTATAGTAGCCGCCCACAATGAATGTATAAAAAAAATCCCCCTCCAAAAACATGAACACTGGAAACCTCTCGAATCCAGATTAGAAATTGATGGACGGCTCATGGAGCCTCCAGCACTTTTGGATCCTCAGAAATACATTTGTTTAAATGACCTACAAAAGCGAAAGCAAACATTTTGGTCTTATTGAGTAGCCGCAAAACCGTTAGCATGAGCGCATGGTTAGAAGAATCCTCCACAAATAGGCAAGGGCTCATCCAAAGCATGTCGCTGAATGTGAGAGAGAGAGAAAGAGACACGCAGAAAGAAAGGGGAGAGAGCAAGATGGTTATCTGAAGTGAGGTCAGAAATGAAACATGTCATAGCAAATTAGAGCCATGTTGTTTGAATTACTCCGGCCTGCTTCTTTAAGAACTGTCTGCCCCGTGGAAAAAAAAAAAAAAAAAAAAATGGGCAGAGACCGTATATTGAGTAAGAAACGCCAGAGACAAATGTAGAGAGAAATGGGGAAAAAGAAAGACACCAGCGGTAATTTACAATGGGAACAGATGAGATAAAGACATAGGAAGATATGAAAAGTAAGAATAACAGTGCAAGTTAGCAAGAGAGAAAACAGAGAGAGAGAGAGAGAGAGAGAGAGAGAGGCTTTACAGAAAAACAAAAAAAATGTTTTCTCTGGAACAAATAATGTGACTCGGGTTGAGTCATGGGCCTGCTGAGGAATGATGATGATGATGATGATGAGAAGAAACCTTGGACTCGTTCCGGCTTCGAGCTAAGTTTGGGGCATCATTTACCAAACTCCTGGAGAGGGGCCCCTGCCTATATGTGTGTGTATGCGCAATAATAACCACATTCTCTAAGCATCTTCGGCCACCGGGGCCTGTTTTTATAGCTGGGAACAGGGATGGGCCAACACTCGTTAGGGAGACTATTTCTGAAGATGGGAGAGGAAAAAACTGGAGGGCTCGAGAGGAGAGGGATGACCAGAAGGGGGTGTGCAGAGGGACGGGGAGCCCACAGGCTCACAGACTGGGCCGTACATTGCGACGTGTTGAAAAAGAGAAGAGCTGGCTTTCTTTGGAAAAGCCTGCACAGATCTCAGTCTCAGAGGCCTTTTTCCCCAGACAGTATTACACAACTCTGAAAGACTGAGAAAGCTTTTTTGAACAGTGAAAAAATGGACAGGCTAGATTGTTAGCTGAAAATCATCTGATCCAATATATAACTCCTCACGCAATGGCCGAATCACTTCATTTGTCTGCTCTTGTTTCCTTTCGTCTTCTTTACTTTGTTTTAAAATGTAACAATTTTTTCATCTTTTACTTTCCAAGATCACCTTCAAATGTGTTGCTCTGTTTCCCAGCATAGACCTCACACACGCACTTACTTAAGCAATTATATGGATGTGGGTGTGTGTGTGTGTGTGTGTGTGTGTGTGCAAAGAACAGTTGCACAGTGATATCTTGGTTTCTTTTCATATTGTGTAGCCACAAAAATAAAGGTATTTAATGGATGCAAAACACACTCGTACACACACACACACTCACACAGAAAGGGAAAGAGTGCAAGCCGGGATAAGCTGAGCTGGTAATCTTCCCTTCAACAAAGGAATGCATTTATGAGACACGTGTGTTTGTCAGTTTGTGTGTGCCCCGTTTGTGTGTATGTGTCTGTGTGTGTGTGTGTGTGTGTAAATGTGTGGGGCTGTGACTGTACACTGGCATGGCCACAGCGTAAGTATCTCATTTTTTTTCGTTTGCATTGTGTACAGCAGTGTGCCGCAGTGCAAGTCATGCCACCGTAAACACAAGGGGGGACAGGCGTCTTTGAATAGCAGCAGTGTGCGTTGGAAGACATCAGGCGGTGAATCCATCACGTTACCACTGACAGGCCCAACGATGGGAAATAAATATTTACTCTCAGCTTCCCCAAATCACATCCAGAGATTTCTCTCTGTTCTTTCTGTCTCTTCTTCTCTTGTCCTCAGCTACTATCCCTCTGTATTTCAGTCACTCTGTCCGGCTTTTTCTTTTTCCTTTCCTCTTCTTCCTCTTTGAATCCTTTTTCTTTATCGCGGTCCCCCGACAAAACACACGGCAGAGCAGGGGCCCTTGTATACGTGGAACACAGGTCATGTTTCCACTCAAGCACACACACCAACTCACACAAACGGGGGTACAAACATATACACAAACATGCCCACCACACACACACACACACACACACACACACACACACACACACACATACATACTCACACACAAACACATGCACGCACAGTCGGCCTGAGATATCCATCTGGGATTTGTCATGTCAGACATGGCCCATGTCTCTCTCTCCTGTAATTATGGCAGTATTTATTTTTTCAAATCGTCCCGCTGGGTTAGGAGCGTCCCGTTGTGTGGTTTGAATGTTGAAACACACTCCTCTCAAGACATCCAGCTTAGCAGGAAAAAAAAGGCTCACAGTACATTGACTAGAAATTGGTAACCCATAATTCAGAGATTTAATGTGATGTGGAGGAAGTGTGCACGTGTGTGTTTGCATGAGTGTTTGTGCACAGCGGTGAATGCAAGTATAGGAAAAAGCAGATGAGGCTGTAACTTTTCACAGCGGAGTAAACGCTTGACAGATTGAGTCTCGCCATTGCCAAGAGAGTGAGATCTGATATTATAATGTCTCATTGCCTTACATAACACTTATGACCCACACATAATGCCTGACTGACTTTGTAACAACTTCTGCATGTGTAATGTATAAATTCAGACTACTTGCCTCACACGCGGTAGTCATCTGAAGAGGACCTTGTTACCAAGTTAGGTTTTAAAAATCTATCAACAGAAATAGAAAATCTGTTTGTCAAACGAATAAAAAAGCAATGTATCACCTATGGCTCTTGGAAATTGTGATTAGATCTTTTACTGTTTTTTTTGTCTAAATATCTTCAGATTAAAAGATAATGAAACGTTTTTATTTTCAGTGCCATATATTTTTATGTTTTCTTTCTTACTCTTCACAGAACTGGCTCACAGTTCATCCAACTGTTACCAACTTAGTCCTAAACAAAGACTATGATTGTCTTTTGGCAAGAACAATTCTTATAGTTTTGCCCACTTTTCTTCATCACAGAAGTGTAGAGCCAGCCCCCTGGTTCCCCTCAGGTAAACACTGTTAGCTCTGTCAGCACTGTTGCCGTTGTTTGCACGGTTAGCGGCTTGTTCAGCAAACCAGCTGTCACTGTGTTTAGCACCTTTAAAGCTGTGTCTAGTCATGAATCTTCATCCTATCGTCTGGAGAATAACCATAAAGTTGAATGAACACCTCTCCTAAAGCTGTTTCAGCTGGTGCAATCCTGGTAAATCCTGCCATCCTAAAGATGAGTGTCTTTAGGGTTGCACCACTCATAGTAATGACTGTGCGAGTATGTTTGTGGGGGTGTCTACTCAGCCGAGGGAAATCGCCCTCTGTACTGGTTACTCTCAATGAACTTGGCGCTCACGCCACCTTTTTTTACCACTCCTCGCCTCCTTTCACTTTCTCTTTCCTGTCTGTCTGTCTCCTCATTTCTCTCCATTGCCTTACAAATCATTTACCCTCTCACTGTCTTTTTATCTCTTTCCTCCAAGCTGCCTTATTCCTCTCTTGACAAAAACACAGATGAGTCCCCTTGAAAAAAAAAAAAAAAAAAAAAAAAAAAAACGACAAGATAGAGATAATGGCAATCGGCCCGGGGTGCTAATCAACGACTATCGTGGGAAAAGCGCAGGGGGACGGGGGCGGCGGTGGTGGTGGAGTTGGTGGTAGGAGGAAAAACCAGGCCCATTGTCCTTGGGAGATTAAAGTCCCAGAAAAGGCGGCATTGTCCACCGACGGGGATAAATCTTCCTCCTCCCGTCACTCAGGGGTTGAATTCAATTCTCCTCAACCCCTCCTAAAAGAGAGGCTTATCTCCTGCTCAATAGCTTGTTGCGCTACAAGCCATGCTGGAATGCACCAAGTTGTATCCCTGACACCCGCTCACTGAGTTAAAAAGGAATTAGGGGTGGGGGCTGGGGGTGGAAGAGAGAGAAAGTGAGTGCCTGAATTGCGACCTCTACTTTGCTAGAGGATGTGTGCTGGGAGGCAGATTGAAGTGCTGATAGAAGCTGACAGAAGAAGAGGGGACGAGGGAGCAGGATTGATTGACTGCTGCCGGGGGATTGAGGCCAGCGGAGAAGAATAGCGTCCCGCTCGGTCCACTTTCTCCGGGGCTGCGAGCAGCATGGTAAACTGCTGCCCCATTGGAGGACAGACAGAGGAGCCCCAGCGGAAGGAACCTCTTGGGAGCTCCTGGCATGCCGTCTGGATGCCACCTAACAAACTCACCCCCTTCTTTCCTTTGCCCCCCTATTGCTACAGCAGCATCTCTGTAACTCCGGTCCAGCATCACCAGTTGCTAAGACTCACTGCATACAACACTTGGATGCCCCACACACCCTCCGAACAGATTCAATTCAGACCCCCCTAGTCCCACGAAAAGGGATAGACAGAGACAGAGAAAGGATGGTTGGTAAATAAAAAGAACTTGTGCAGACTCTGGCCCTGCTCTGTTTGGCCCAAGGGAGAAAAACAAGCCCTGCATCCACATTTTTCACCCCTTTCTCTTTCACTCTACCCCCATTGGAGCTATCTCCGGGAAGAGACACAAAAAAGACAGACGAGAGAAAGCAAGAGAAATGGATGGTGAGAGAGAGAGAGGGTGAGAGAGAGGGAGAGATATCGATATAACATTCACTGAATGCCCCTTCACTTTACCACTCCTCTCCTTAGAAAACAAGATTTTCCCCTCTTTTGGACTCCCTTACCCTCCCACCCTCCTCCTGTTGCCCCTTGTATGAAAAAACAGGATTTTTCCGCTTTGCCACCAATTTCCCTGTTTGTTCTTTATGCCCACTCTGTCGTCGCTTTCACAATGCACCCCTCCCTCTCCTCAGCCCCCATTGACTGTGACTTGGCTCCACTTAATGACGGGGCTTACACCTGCTTACAGGATTAAATTAATTAGGACGAAACTGGGATTGGTGGAGAAGGGGGCGATGGGGAGGTGGGGGGAAGGCGGAGGGGAGACAACAACAGGGGGTCAGGAGAAAAGTACAGCAGGAAGAAGGCACAATAAAGAACGGGCCGCTTGGTGGCTGGTGCTGGGCCTCATGTTCTGCCGGATGCTGGGGGTGGCGGTGGGTGTGGGAGGGGAGGAGATGGCTTGTTTTCAGTAGAGGAAATGGGGTCGGCCAAAGGGACGGGGAGACTTGGGTTGTCGGTCGGTGCGTTGCGGGGACAAATGGACTCCTGGACATTGTTTGGGTGTGCAGGGTCAGAGGTGACAGCCGCCATTGTGGGGACACGTCTGCACAACAACACCACTGCTACTTGTTCCTTGTTCCTAGCTACCACTACCGTTTGCTGTTGGAGCAGAACAGAGTATATGAAGTGCACAGTATGTCAGAGTCAGAAATACTCTACTGATCCCCAAATTGGTTCCCAACCTGGGGGACATAAGATGACTCTAAGGGAGGACAAGGGGGAGAAATGTCTATTTTGTCTCTTTAAACTTTAATATTTGCTTTGTGAGATACAAAATATTTTGACCTTTTACAACAAATTCTAAAAAGGCTGTATTAAATTTGAAGAATCAAGTACTACAAGATTAGTGCTTTACCATTGATTCAAGCATCAAATTCACTCCTTGCTTTGTAAATCCTCATCTAGCAGCATACATCTGAATAAATAATCATCCATCCCCCAAATGTCACCCATTGTGGAGTCCCTTTAGAGATTGAACATTTTCAATTTTGATTGATACATGGTCTTGTAATGAGTTCTTAATTTAGAAAGGGCTATATCAAAATGAACAGGCCTCAGCCTTGTCCAGACGCTTTTCCCTTTGGGCTTGACTGTCCTCTGTCATCCGTCTCATTTCTTGTGACCTCCGTTATCTCTCTGCCCCTCTATCTCTGTCCCTCTTGAGCAGCTAGATGTGCGGTTTTGAAGGCTGGATCCATCACGATAAGCACTCACAGATGGGCTGCTAGGCCTGTCGTGCTAGCAGACACATTTCAGAGGTCTGGACGGTATTGCACTCTCTCTGTAAGTCTGTTGACAGAAAGACAAACTGTCTGTATTGAATAGGGGATCTTCCTGCTGGTGTCTGTCATCAATGTCATTCGGGCATAAGAACTGCAAAGAACCTTTTGGCAGTATATTAAAAATGGGAGGCATTTGGATAACTTTGGCAAGCACTCACACATAAATACAGTATAAACACGCAGCGTTGTCCTTCATGCAGGTTACAGAAATGGTCACATAACTTGAGGATAACATGTATCATATCCATGCCTATCAATAGCTGCATGTCCGGTCAGTGTACTTAAACCTCTACCTGTTCTCTCGCTGTCATTCAGTCTGGATAAGAGACTGTCTGCTAATTGCTAAATGTAATGCTAATGTCCCCCCCCCCCCACACACACACACACACACACACATACACACACAAAGGGGACCTAGTTGATAACAGATGTGGCGTGGTCCGGCTCATTGCGTGGCAGTGGTCACTTCAATCCCTTCCATATGACAGTGATTAGGCAGGACGCACATAATGCTTGTAGATCCGTGCACTGCCTTCTGACACACACACACACACACACACACACACATATAAAGGCCAAGACACACACACATACACACAGACTCCCCTCCGACCCCCACACTCCCTGGATTAGCACATTCCGTACCTGTATTAGCAAGCGGCTAAGCTAATTGCTTTCCGTTATTAGTGTGTATTACAGAACACTCTCTTTGTGCTTTAGCTCTGTACTAGCAGGGTCGGAGGATTGCTGCACAGTTGGACTGACTGTGGAGTGTGTGAGGAACAGGTGCAAGCACTGGTGTGATAAGCAAACTATTCACAGTAGCATTTGATATATGTACAATCTTTTATAGTTATAAATAAACATTTTTTATTACTTTGTCCAGACAGTGGATAGTAAAAGTTGCACTTGCGGAGCAGGGTGGTTGGGGTTAGCGGCTTTGCTTGCATACAGGACTGCTTGCGAGTCTGCTGGTGTGTCTGTGTGAGACTTTACAGCTGTGACAGCTTGTGACCTTGCCAAATCGGGGGCCTCATACTGATAACACATTGACAAGATACTGGCAGACAGTGTTGGTGGATTGTCACAACAGCTTTGTCCATCAACAGGTAAAGACCAGAGGCAGTAAAAAGCCGCAGAGGAGCGAGGTGAAATATTATTTGAATGAACCCTGAATGCCAGTAACTGTAGGAAAGGTCTACACAGGGCCCACACTCTGAGACAATAGATTAAAGTAATAAATGGGAGATATTTTAGGAGGAAACCCTAGAGGCATCTTAGTAAGGGCTATACGCAAAGGGATCATCATCACAATGATTAGCTGCAGTTGCAACTTATGTTTGCCTTATTACAGAGTAAAGCAATAATAAATGTGGTATTTATGAGGGATTTGGGAATAGATGACTCTGCTGGCCTGACTTTGTCTTAATCTTTGCCTCATAAACTCTCTTAAAAGGTGTCTTTCTGGTGCCTTCTCACTGTCTTCTTCTCTTTTAACTCTTTTTTTTCTTCTTCCTGCATCAGTAGGATCCCGGAGCACAGAGTTTAGATGGTTCATTGGCTGCCCATTCCCTATCCCCCGCCGAATGTAATCAGCAGACACCGCTGGTGATAACTTTCACTCGTGCACTTTTCCTCCTCTTATCTTCTTGTCTTTGCCTCCCTCTCTCTTTCTGTTCACATCCCCTGCATCCCTTTCGTCTGATTATATCCTGCCTACCTACCTACCTACTCTGTTGGACAAAGGTGGCCGAATGAATGGCTGTTCGCCCTGGCGTGATAAATCACATGCTTAAAATTAACTTTCATTCAGCAAACAGATTGTAAAAGGAGAGAAAAAGAGAGTAGTAAGGGGTTGGAGGAGGAGAAAGAGGCCCCTGCTTCTCCAAGCTTTCCTGGACGCCTTGATGGCAGATGCAGAATAGAGAGGAGAAATCAGAGAGGTGCAACAGGCGAGATTTAACAAGACACCAGATTTTACTGCACCCACATACTCTTTTCTGCTCCCTACACCTTATTTTAGAGCACACAAGTATTTTTTTTTTATGTATTCAATGATGTGCACATTGATGTACATCTCCTAAAATGTGCCGCATGGCCTTCAGGCATCTGTTTGCCGTTGACTCTGACATGATCCAACTGATGTCATTAAAACAACAAAAGTAAAGGTGGCTGCCTCTAGAAAGGCCATTGACCCCGCCACGAGATAAATCACACACTCAAATTTAGCATCAACGCAGGGGGCCAAAAAGACGAAAGCAACCAAAGGCCCAATGGCATCAAAGCGATTAGTGGCTGCCCAGGTAACCCCCCCCCCCTCCCAGTCTGCCCCACCCTTGTCCTCTCTCCTCTTATCTGGCTAATTGAAGACAAGCTCTTTGAGACGAAGGCACAATAGGGCCAACAGTAGAGTGGCATTTGAGACTCAACGGGTGGACCGGAGAAAAAGGAGATGGCGGGGTATTCTATATGCGACCCCACCCCCTCCCCGTCTAAATCCCTTTCTCTGTCTTTCATTTATCCGATGGCGTCTCATTCAGTGCCCTACTTGACATAGCTCGACCTCTGAACCCAGAGTTTATGAACTGAAGCAGCAGCTATTTATTAGGTGGGGAACTAATGTGTGGCCGTACCATTGTGCAGAGATTTGGAGCAATGTTAGCATTGTGTTTGAGCTGCTGTGTGCTTGGATAAGCTGGGGGTCGGCAGACCTGGGTGCTAATGCCATTTCAAACATCTGTCAGAAAACTAATAAAGTTAAGGCAAAAGTACGAACCCCAAAGCATTTTTTTTTTCCAGATAGAGTGACTCTTCCTCCAGGAGTGCTGTTTTTTTGTTTCTAAATTCTAAGAGCAGGTGTTAGCTTTCTATCTTTAGGTCGATGTAAGCATATTGCAGGCAAGGAAAACATGCAAATAGGCACCTGTCTTTTTGAAAAGTGGAAGGCATTGCACCATTCTGTCACTTTGAGAGAAATGCAAGCCTCCACCCACTCAGCAAACAGTGGTAATCTTCATAAAAAGATCAGTCCTCATCATTCATAGTTCAAAGGTTAGATTGTCATATGTTCCTCTGGGACTATTCATTAAATTTCCCAATGCTGTTTTGAACGAGGTCAATTTTCTATCTATCAATCTAGTTTGATAGATATTTCTTCACTATGCTTTAGAAATTCAACATCTAAGTATGAATTATTTGACACCCACTCAGCTCATTTAAGTTTTATGTGTTGATACCAAGTTGTCCTGATGGTGAGGTACTAGGGTTTCAACAGTGTTTGCATTTGATTTTAATGTCAGTGCAAGTTTGACAAATGCTGACAAGAAGCTGCAGCAAATATCTTGAAACCTTAAATATGTTGCTTAAACCGTACAAGGATATTCATAAACAAAAACTCTGGGATTTTATCAATAAGATGGGTGCCTTGAAAAGTCAAAGTCACAGATTAACAAGCCATGGCCTGTCTAGGTACTACCTGGTTGTGTGTGTGTGTGTGTGTGTGTGTGTGTGTGTGTGTGTGTGTGTGTGTGTGTGTGTGTGTGTGTGTGTGTGTGTGTGTGTGTGTGTGTGTGTGTGTGTGTGTGTGTGTGTGTGTGTGTGTGTGAAGGGAACAGGTTCGGTTTTGAAGTGGTTGCGTTGTAGCAGTCTCTTTGGAGGACATGCAGCTCCAAGCAAACAGAGAGCTCTGCTTAAACAAACAGGGGAGGACAGGAGAGCAAGACTAATGATGGGATCCGCACAGCTTACATACACATGTATGGACACACACACACGTACACAGATGCTTGTATACACTCACAAACTCACTGGAGCGAAGACAAGAGGAATTTGTCCCCGGAAGAGGAGTGGTGGAGATAGACCGGTGATCTGTGAAAGGAGGATGAAAAGAAGGAAAAGTCACATCCCACCTCTTTATTCACATCTGGATGCCAAACAAGGAAAATATCTTGTTTAACATTCAAATGCATTAGTTTGATCAAAGACTATTATGCATTTTTGGGTTATAAACTTCCAATATATGGCACTGTGTTTTTGATCCTATGTGCTCGGTGTAACCTGCGTCCGTGAGTGTGAGCGCGCGTGCGTGTGTCGGCACGTGCACGAGTCCATGCGTGCCTGAGCGCCCTGATGGCATTGTGCAGCCGAGTCCTTGACAGAAGAGAATTAATCAGACCCCTCTGGCCCATTTGTCTCTATTTGGAGGGCTAATTGGAAAAGAAGCAGGTGTTAATAGAGAGAGGAGAGAGCCACAGTAAGAGTGTGTGTATGAGCCGTGTGCTTCTCACGTGTGTGTGTGTGCATGCGTGTAATGGAAGTCTCAGAGCTAAGTTAACCAGACTTAATTAGCCTTGTTCAGGCTCCAGCCAACCTTACATCTTTCTTTCTCCTTATCCGAGGTGAAGGCGATGCAGCGAGTGAGAGATGGGGGGGACGTGGGGGAGGAATTGAGGACTGCAGTCAGGCCTCTCTCACGTCGGTTGGCTACGAACATAAAACATTCAGACTAAAGCATGAGCATGGGCACGCAGATGCTGCAGGAAAACCTACACGACCACACAAAAGATGAATTTGTGATGCCGCCTGCTGTTTAGAGTGGGCACAGAGTGTGTTAGACGGGGTTTCATGTCTAGAGGATGGGAAACGCCGCCCTCCTCACTGCAGATATTTACCTCCACTGCTGGTGTCTGGAGTTGTTTGTTTAAGATGCTCAATTGCGAGTGTGTAGCAGGCCTGTGCCCTGTCCTGCGGGTAGCTGGTGATAAAATTTGAACCTGTTTGGAAGCTCAATCAAAGGCCCCACTAGCTCGTTAGCTCCCTTCATATTTAGCTGTCTAAGTGATGTCAGCAAGTTTTAATGGACGGCAGCTTTTCTCAATTACGCAGGAGGGAGGCAAGCAAACTGTATCCAGTGCCTTGTGTGTGTTTGTGTGTGTTTGTGTGTGTGCGTGTGTGTGTGTGTGTGTGTGTGTGTGAGAGAGAGCGTGTGTGTGTGTGTGTGTGTGTGTGATGTGGTGTTTACTCAGTTGAAAGCTGTCTCCTGTGTGGTCTCGCCACAAAGTTATCCCCTCCAGATCACACACACACGCTCACCTGAGGCAGTGTGTGTATGTTTGTTGTGCGTGATTGTGTATGCATGTCTTCATGGAGACGAGTAGGTTTAGGTCCCACACGTGAGACGCATCTTTATGAATTTTTATAGTCTTCCCACCGATGCCCGACACACACGTGTGCACACAGACACATAGAGTCAAACACACACCCACACACACACACATACACACACACACACATATACAGAGATTCAAGACATAAACATACAACAAAATCTTCCATAATATTTAGATATTTCCCTATGCACACAACTATGTGCACCCCGTGTATATACACACACACACACACACACACACACACACACACACACACACACACACACACACACACACACACACACACACACACGAAGACACATTGTTCTTGCTTCTTTCCGCCTGGCTTCATATCTGTTTCTGTTTCAGTCTCATACACACTCAAGAGTCCGAGTATACAGACACTTTAGTGCTTCGTCAGTCAGACAACCAGTCCTCTATCAATCCATCCATAAGGTTCTATAACAAACCCAAATAATAACAATACATTTTTAAAAAAAAAGTATCTTATCCATACATCGAATCATCCATCTATCTTTATTTTTTTATTTATATTCAACTGTTCTTAACGATTTCTCTAAGGAGACAATAATGCTATTCTAAATCATTCATTTATGATTCATTCATTTAATTTCAGTCTTTCAAACTCTCCCACATATCTCTCAATATTCCTCCCTGCTTCCGCTTGAATCTCTCTCTCCCTCTCTCCATCTCTTCATTCCTCCCTTCTCTGTCTGCCAAAGTTGCTTGCAGTTGCTTGCAGCCACCTTTCATCGACTCCAGCAAATGCAATCAGTCGAACACAGGCAGTGCTTCATTGACTGGAGTGGAGAAAGCTGTGAAGGAGGAGTGTTATGTTTACTTATGTATGTTATTATATATTCATTTATTAGAGGAAAAGTTTTTGTCGAAAATGTTCAAAGCTCGTATGTGTGTGTTTATGTGTGAGTGTGTGTGTGTTTTTAAAGGGTGTGTTAATGTGGCAAAATATGCATCTATGTGAACATTCTGCCCTCCTGAACCTGGGATGCCCCCTGACACACACACACTCACACACACACTCACACACACACCAGTCAGAGGTGGGATGGCTGCAGGCGGGAAGGCAGGTCGGCAGCGATTAGAGGGGGCTGTGTGTGTAATGGTTGCCATGTGCGGACCCATCTCATCCACCATTACACACACGCACACGGCGCCCACCTCCTGAATCCCTCCAAGATACCGTACACTTTTAAAAACATTAGCCACTAATGCTTTAATGCCCTCGCATCGACGTGGGGTTTGACTGGAGCTAAAATGGCAGACACAGAGGAATGCTGGCTCGTGTTTGCTTAGTGTATGAGGAAGGACTCCGGCTTACTTTTGATTCAACCATGATGGAGCTGTTGCCCAGCTGCATACTCCTCAAAACACGTCATAAACATAACTGTCAACTTGTTTCTTTTTACTTTTTATAATTACTTGTGTCACTTTCAATACATTGCACATACTGACGAACCATTTTACCTGGTTTAGATCGTTAATCACAGGCTTCCATGCAAAATGTCGACTGGTGTGGATATTTACATGAGAATGGCGCGGCCAAGCCGTCGGACCCGTAATGACTAACGAACACTGGGCATGGCTAGTGGCCTGTCTCTCTGGAGCGTGCCAGGTGTTTGTTCCAGGCCAGGCTGCATGAAAAGCAGCGTCTGACCTTGGGACGGGCGGGTGAAACCCGAGTAGCCTCTACCACGTCTAAATGTCGGGGCACCTGACAGAGTCTGAAGCTCCTCCCATGTTCTCCCTCCTGTTTGTTCGCCCTTGCTCTCCTCTGTACCTGTCGCTCTGCCCTCCGTGATGTCAAAAAAAAAAAAAAAAAAAAAAAAAAGTGGGAAAGTACCAGGCCCCTTCTCCTGAGTCTCCACCCACTTGTCCTCCCACCTCCACAGCACGCACATTCAGAACCTATGGCCATTGGACACTGAACAGCTTCCTTGTCTGTGAGCCCGCTGAATGTAAACACAACCAGAGAGGGCGCAAAAACAAAAGTGTTATTGCGAGGGATTCATTGTGTCAACATCTTAGCTGGGGAGCTCGAGAAGGGAACAGGGGGCACAGTCTAGACTATTTACTGACAAAGGGAGCGTTTTACAAGGGAGTCATTTAATGTACACTTCACCTTTACATGCACCCGGTTAACTAATCAGTAAAAGCAACATTTTTGTCACGGAAGGGTGATGAGATTCTCCCCTCAGGTTTCTTACAGTGGTGTCGCTGTGCTGGTGTGTCACGTTCCCAATACAGGTATGAAAAAACACATTGTTCCCCCAAGAGTCAGTTAGGAGGGCAGGAAATTGATGTTGAAAACAAGGTCTTAAGGCTTGCCCCTGAGAATATTGGCATGGAGGAGTTAAAGACCAAGCCCTTCAGCTGGTACATCTTGCAAACGTTGTTGATCTGTTCCAGTGTTTCCCCAGAGGTTGACTGCTTTTGGGTGGAGGATAGAGCTACCTTACACCACACCAAATTATGTTATCAAACTTCTTTATATTTATCAGTTTCAGAAATATTTATCAGTTACTTTTACAAATCCACATGAACAACTTTTCATATGGGTTTAATTAGATCTACCCCACAACACTTATTTAAAAAGATTTTAACACCAGTCCGTCATTAACTCCTGTTATTTCCTTTACTGAAACAGTGGTGAAGAACACCAGTAACCAGGAGTTGAGTATGAATGCTTTTCTTGAACTTGTTCGTGGAAGGCCGGGCAGTGAGATAGACATCTGTATCTGTCCTACAACACACTCATCAGAATGAGTAAGATGGGGGTGAGAACCAGCAATGAAAAAATGTCTCTCAGCTAAACCGTTAAAAGTAATTGTGTTGTAAAGTAAGCAATTGTTTCTTGGATCTTGATTTAGGGAAATGGGTGATAATGAGACTGCCGGTAACTTGGCACTTGATTGCAATTAGCTAAATCAGATGGCGTTTCGTAGAGACATTACAGGGTGCTCGATCAGTTTGTCAATAGAATAGACCCACTTCTCCTATACCTCCTGTTGCTACTGGTGTGTTTGTATTGGAAACCCATTAGCTAGCACACCCATAATTAAAACGACCATAACCAGGTTGGAAATCTATCTGTTAGCTGTAGCTTTCAAGCTATTTGACTTAATCTATTTTGATTTAACGTATTGCTTTTGAATGCTGTATTTGGAGGGTCAGAGAGGAGAGGGGTGATAATGTTTATGTGTGAGAGAGGGTTATAGAAACAACAGAATAGATGAGAACAACAGCAGAGATTTGGTGATTTAGCACATGTGACCAGTTTTACTTCAAAGAGTTATTCCCTAAAAGATTGTAGAAAATAAGTGTGAAATTCAAAGTTGTGTTCTTTGCATTTGATATTTGCTCTGAATCCAATTGGCTGCTTTCTCTGCAATGGATCCCTTCACATTTTCTGCCGTGTAACTTTTGATTCATTCAGAGGATTAACTTCTCACCTCCTCTGATCTTTCTTCAGTTTGATTTAATAATAATAATAATAATAATAATAATACTTTAATTTTATATAGCGCTTTTCTAGATACCCAAAGACGCTTTACATAATCTATCACTGTGAACCCTTTGCATTGAAACATTGACCAAGTAGGGATCAACATGATCAATACAGAGAGAGCTCTCTCTCCCTCCTTCCTTGTTTGGCTCTGTTTCTCCCTCAGTCTCCCTCCTTCACACTTGACTTGCCCCCCCTGTGTGTAGCAGATTAATAATGCCATAGTTCTTTCACCATTCATTGGAATGCAGAGGGAGAATTGTATGGAGCTCCTTAATGAACTGGGTGGCCAGTGTTGGCCACAACACCAATTAACACAGCTTTTAATTATGGCTCTAATCAGAGGAGCCCCTGCAACCCTGAAAATACAAGCGCCCTGCTGAGACATGCAGATGCACACGAGCACATGCACACACTGTGATGACTGAAATACAAAAAAAGGGGGCTTTATAAGAGTGTTTATTTCAAGATTCCCTCATTCCTCGGTCCTCATTTATCTCCAACTCCCCTTCTTTTATTGTTGACCTTAGACCTGACGGATTGATCTAAAGAGGGTTGAAAACATATCTGGCCCCATAATAGCCCAAACACTTTTTATTTAGAATCCCTTAGGCAGCCAGTAAAGGGTACGCTGCCCCCTTCCAAAAACATGAAGCAACAGAAAGAGAATGTCTACTGGAGTAGTCTGCCAACTTCCCAAGCTGAGGAAAAAAATGTATTTTTATTATGAAGAGAGAGCGCTGACTGTTTGACTTAGAGCTTAGAGAAAAGTTCATTTCTGTTAAAGGACATGCAGCCGTAATAAAATCATTAGCTTGATTCCGTGAACATAAAGCAGTATTTTTGTCTTTGAGCCTAGTTTGCCTGATTTCAGTTTCAATGTTTCATCAGCTGTCTAAGGAGGGGAATGACTGCCAGCTACAGTGCTTCATTCTACAAATACGGATGAAAGTAAAGCTCTTGAGAGTGTAAGTGCTGTTCTGGAATCAGTTCGACTTCTTTTGGATTAGACTCTCGGCGGGACCTGGAAAGGAGGGACCTAGATAAGTTATCTTCGCGCTTTTTGGGAATATTACAGGAGAATATGTCATTTTTTGGCAAAGACAAGACATCAAGTAGTAATCGCTGCCTTAAGCCATATGCTTTTGATTTAATGTAAGAATTCTCCATGTACTGTAATAATTGAGCGCACTGCGTGGTTAAGTGGTGAAGTATGTAAAGTTAAAACACAATGCTCTTTGGCAGAGGAGGTCAAACTTGTATCAAGCTTCCTGTTGAGCTACAGAAAGTTTACTAAGAGCTGTTAGAGAGTCGGTGTGTTCCATTTCAGGCATCAATACTACAGATGCAGCCTTCTTTTACCATCTCGTACGTTACTGCTTGATGCTGTGAAGGTCAGGACAGCCCAGGTCATGTCGCTCAATTATTTCATCACCTAAAAGGCCTAAAATGTTGGTGTTTCCTTGGCAACCTGGTCCTGTACATGTGTTCTGTATATGGATTTTCCTGCAACGTTAGCTGACTTGTGTCTGCGTTGATATTTGTGTGTGTGTATGAGCCCAATTTGTTTTGTCAAATGATGCCATATAAGGTCTCAGATCAAAAGCTCACTAAGAAGAGTCAAGAGAGAGAGAAACAGAGCTGAGCTTGTCTCATTTTCATCTGGCTGAGATCTCTATGCATCCATGCCAGTTTTTTTCCCTGTGATTATCTGTCATCACTATTTTCATCTCCATCATTTTCTTTCGCCTGTCTGATTTTGCATATTCACTGGGAATTGTTAGCAAAGCTCACCTACTGTTTCTAATCAGCTGCCGTTGTAGAGCGCAGTGCCCCAATACCAGAAAATGGCTCACAATATGCGCGCACACACACACACACACACACACACACACACACACACACACACACACACACACACACACACACACACACACACACACACACACACACACACACACACACACACACACACACACACACACACACACACGGAGGAAAGGAGGAAAAAATACACATTTGAAACATTTATAAAAATGCCTTTTCCCAAATCCTAGCCTCACTTTGTCTCAACACTGGCACATATTATGTAGACACACACATCCAATTGTGCATATACAGACAGCGAGATAGAATAGCAGCCAGAATTGCATTAAGAAGGAAAAATAGAGGGAGATAGATGGTAAGGCAGACAGACTGAGAGAAGCACAGCCCAGAAAATGACCCTCTTTAAAGGCTGTTAGAAATCACAAGCGTCAGCACACTCGGAGCTGGCACGGCAAAACTGTCGGAAAACAGCCCGTCCGTCTCTCAGTGCTCAAAAGCAGCCCTTCTTCTTCTTCTCTTTCTCCTTCCTACTCTCTTTTCTTTTATGTGTCTTTTTGTCACTCTCCAACTGGGTTGTACTTCCTGTAACCCTGGTAGCTTTTATTCCTTTCACTGAGAGAATTGGTTTGTAGTTGCACTGCAGCTCCCAGAGCCATTATCTGGCTTTAGTATCTATGGTCCCTTTCATGCTGTAAGCAGCGAATGAGAATAAACTGAAATTACTGCAACTGTTTTTCTCTTCAACGTTAGTTAAATTGATGATTTACAACATGTATTGTTTCCATGCATATGTGCAATTATATTTTTTTAGAGATGGATAGAAATAAAGTCTAGTCAGTTTTATTTGTATAAATTACAAATTTGTCTTAAAAGGTTTGCAATATGTAATGAAATCCTCTATACTCATATCCTTTATTCAGAAAAAAACTACACTTAACCAGTGTAACCCAAAAAAAAAAGAGGTAGAAACCACAAGAAGAGCAACAGAGGAGGAATCCCTCCTTGAGACAGAAAAACATGTAATAGATGCTGGACATATAAAAGTAGCAGCAGTAGAATTACTATATCAAGTAAATAAAAAGAAATAGGTTTAATATTAATTACATGAACTATAATGTAGTATTTAGTAATTATATTAGGTGTGAGTAAAGTTAAATATTTTTAGGCAAATTGTAGATAGCTATTATAGAAGATGTATGAGAAGGCCAAATATAAGGAAAAACATTTTGGAGGCATTTTATATTTGTTGAGTCTCGATACAAAATTAAGTTGGTTGATTTCAAAGCGGTGCTGATCTTTTCGTCACCTGCTGTGTTTCATTATATCAGCTTGTAAATCCACGGGGCCCTGATGCTGACACAACACACACATACCTACACACACACACACACACACACACACACACACACACACACACACACACACACACACACACACACACACACACACACACATCTAACCTAATTAAAATGGCCTGGTTAAGCACCATGCGTCAGGGCCTAGCAGGGGTAGGTGTTAGGCATGTGGAGAAGGTGGGGGTGCCGCGAGGCGGGGGCGCACAAATCTCAATTTAAACGCAGAGAGATTAGACAACTTTTGCAAGATATTAGCTGGTCAAAAATGAGAAAAATGTCCCTAAGCCTCTTGTACAAGCGCTGGACCCGGTCAGACAAGGCCTTCTTTTGTTTCACAGGCAGAGCCATGGGGCAGTGTGTGATTAGTGTGTGTGAGTGTGTGTGTGTGTGTGTGTGTGATGGCGGAGAGTCATCAGGCCTGTGGTGTTCAGGATGAGGGACTGATCAAGGCCTGTGTTTGTGTGTGTGTGCGGTGCTGTGTAACAATCAGGCCAGGTATTAGCAGCCAGATTACAGTTATGTCCCACCTTTAGTCCATGTGCCACACAATGGCGATAAAGAGAGAAAGACACTGATGAATGAAGTAATAGATGTTCGAAGGACAGCGATAGAGATAGAAAAACAAAATAATCAATTTAGTCAAGCCATTAACATTTTGTGACACCTCCTTGAATATTTTTATAGTACTATCTTAAAAATCAAAGACACATGCACAGCATGGCCAAACTCAGAGAAATGCAGCAACTGTGTATTGATGTTCTAGTTAGCATCTATTTATCACCCTTAGTACACCGCCTATGTTACTGTGTTAAGCTCACATTTTCTGAAACTATAAATTCCATTAGCATGGTGAGCGTAAGAGCCTGAGTTATAGAAAGGCCTTCAGGACAGAGGCAGAACAGGATTGTTTTCATGTCAAAAAACTTGGATTACAGACGATGACCAAATGGGGATTTTAAGCACAATGATGCATATTGAGCATTTTAAACACATGTTGGGTAGGCTGGGTTGTCCCAAACCCTCTCCAAATATCCAGCTACAATTTTTGAAAATAAAAAAATAATCAATGTATTGTGAATTCAGGGTTGTAATGGCGTTACAGTTACTTTATTAGAGCAAGGACAAACGGAACGGCCACCCACAAGGCCAAATCTAGTCATCTCCAATGGAGGTGAAAGGTATGCAACATGAAACACGAAAACATCACCCTCCTATCTGACTTATTGAACCTAAAACACAGAGGTACCAAGTAGCTATCTGACTTGGAGACTTGTTATCCATTGTTTATGAATCTTGCACTTGATTCTTTTCCTTCTGCCTCTGCCCATGTATGTGCATAGACATGTGCAGTCATACTGGATGCTTTGTGAACACACAGTGAGTGTCCTCAGCAGTAGTGTGTTGTTTTTGACCCGCTACAGAGACAGTGAAAGATAGGGAGGGGAAGAAGAGGGCCGTTTGATGAAAAGCCCCTCTCCGCGTGATAAGGAGAGCCACCAGAGTCCCTGGTGTGTGACAAGGCCTGGCCCCTGTCATCACAGAGCTCCCACCTCCACCCCTCCCTCACTCCCACCTCCTTTCCCCCCATCGCCAGCCCAGAGGGGGAGAGAAAGAGAGAGAGAGAGAGGTGGGGAGACAGTCAGACAGACAGACAGACAGAAAGAGAGAGTCCAGACAGGCCATGTGAGCATGTGTCATATGGAACAGATTTGGTGCTAATGACCCCACCACCCCCACCCCTCACCCCCTCCCTCTGTGCCCACCCTCTGCCACCCATTCCTTCGACCCCACACCCCACATCAGCCCGTCCTGGCCAGTACTATCTCTTCATAAGGCATGCTGCTCTGTTCCAGCTACAGTGTCTCATGGCTTTACCCAGCCCAAGAACCCCATTCACCCTTCTCTCTCTCTCTCTCTCTCTCTCTCTCTCTCTCTCTCTCTCTCTCTCTCTCTCTCTCCCCCCTGCCCTCAATCAACTGTTTAAGTCATTTATGGAGCAACATTGCCACATCTTCTTAAATGTGTGGATATATTTCTGTCTCTTTTATAATTTAAATGTTATACCTTTTTGTTTTGGACTGTAAGTCAAATATTTCTTTTTTAGTTTTGGTCATGTCTCTAACAACTCAAGGCTTTAATTGTTCTTGTTGAGTTGGAATATACTCTAACAAACTCAAGCCTTGACTTGGACTCGTCTTAAGTGACTCAAGTTTTGACCCAGACATTTGTGGAGTGACTGGAGATTTGACTTTGACAAAACAATTAGAAGAAAATTTGTAGTGTTTCAGTGATAGTGAAAGGAGGGCTTATCCAGGAGACAGTGTTGAAGTTGGAGTTCACCTAGAGGTCACACAGCTGTCAGATAGCCTGAACAAACCTATTCTACTGGAAGTCTCAAAAGTCACATTTGCACCGTTTTAGGATTAAATAATATCAACAAATACATTTTAAGATAATTCTCAATGTGAGGGTTCTCAGCATGTCCCGAACGAGTGTCCACCACTTAAGGACTTGACCTCGACATCGACCTTCACCCGGCCCATCGGCCCCCTGCACTTCCCGTATCTCTGTCACATTGACACTGGCATTCTTTCACGTTAGCGCATCACAGCGCCGCAGATAGGCCTGCCAGACACCCCCTGTGCTCTCCTAGTATCTCTGTCACACACACACACTCGCATACACAAGGTTAATTGGTAACTAGTGTTTATGGGTAGCCGGGAACTTATAGTTCGACTACGCTGTAGCGAGAAGACGCGCACGATAATATGTCAGCTTTGGGTGAGTTATGGCTACACGTGTGAGTGTTTGAGACGTATGTTTGAAGCAGGGCGCTGTGTGAGATTAGGGTCATTGCATTGGCCGTTTGAATTTGAGGCTGTGTTGTCGTGGTGTCATTTTTGTCTGAAGGCGATGTATGCTGGGGTGACTGTCTTATGTTTTTATGAATTCAACTTTGGATAACACCAAATATTTGAATCTGTGCCTGTTTGTGTGTGTATGTGAAGTTCCTTTTATTCACACACAACTCAGTTGCAGTTGTCTCCTTTAGCCAAAATGAAAACATCTACAACTGCCTCTTATATAAAGCATTAATCGTACATTTTTTTCTTCATCCTGAATCTAATCCGCGTTCATTTCACAATAACTCAACAAGGTTTTTTTTTAGGGTCAGGGAAGTAATTTTCCCCCCTTTGACTCTTCAATCAATATCAATAAAGTGGTCTAGTTATCTATTTTACCCTCCTTCAACAACTAAGATCAATACCCATCTGTCATGGTTTCACCCACTGAATGTTATCGCTTGTGCCGTAGATTAGCCAGCTGAAGCATCTTATCCTGACGTTTTCTGTTATCCTGAGTTATGTAGGTTAGAAGGAGAGGTCTATCTCTGTGCTTACCAGGCTTTACTCGCCCAGTTGCCTCATACCGAAGACATTATGTTTAGAGAGTTGCAGAGCAGGTTTGTTGTATGCCTGAGCACAATTTATTTTATTTAATAAACCTCAAATGTATGTTTTCATTATCACAAAAATTATTATTTTTCTATGTTGAATTTATTTTTAATGGTTGTTTTACAACTAATGAAAACATATTTGCGACTCCTTTTGTCATTTAAGGATATTTGTGACGATGAATTACATTTTCTGTTTTATCTTAATCTTTGTTTTTGTTAAAACACACTGAACTATTTGGCAGGTGTTTCCCCTCATATCTTACCACACACATATATAATTCATGCATCGTAAACTGTGTTTTGGCCAATTGTTAACTGTGCTGTATGCTGTTATTTGGTGTATGTGTTTAAATATACCATCAATATACTTTCAATTTGTGTGTTGCACTATTGGTCTCTGTTCTGCAGGAGTGTTTCTTATGCTCTCTGTTGAGTAAAAACAACATTATAGATTGAGAATTTCATTTGGCTGTTTTCCTCCTTTTTTTCCTTATTCCACATCCCCCCCAAAACACCACTGAAAAAAAAAGGTATATTCCTTGTTAACGCGAGAGCCTTTCTCTGTCACATTGGTGAGCAGGGTCATCCATATCCCCGACTGTCACAGCACCAACCCAGCTCCATCCTTCATTCCTTTCTCATCTCTCAAGTCCTGACCACTCTCCTCCATCTGTCTGTCAGGCCAGGACTTGACCTCTCACCTCCAGAGGCCCGCCCATCTCGTTACCCCTAACCCTTTACTTGATTGTGTCACTGACCGCCAATGGTTAATGTGTCTTTTTTTTCACTCTCAGAAAGCAGAAAACCGATGGCACACCATTCACAGCAAATGTTTGAAAGCTACCTTTAAAATGACACAAAGAAAATCACTCCGGGTAAAAACTTAAATTAAGGATCATGTAATATTTTGAGTTACAGGAAAAGTAGCCTGTATAAATTGTAAATAAATTAAATTGTCTACACTTGGTTGGGCGTCGGCGTAGAATAATACCACAGAGAAGGATCGTCATAGATAATTTTAAACATGACTAATCCAAAGGTTGAACATCTATTCATTTAAAGTATTACAATTGTTTTCCCACTTTCCCTCTTTTGAACATAAGAGCATGACCTCTGCCACAATGTGCTAGACAGAATACCATTGTTTTGTTTGTGTCTAGGCGTATACATTTGGTCAATCACGCTCTTTCAGTCAGGAGTCAAAAATCCTAAAATGAAAGAGATCATCATTAACATTGAGAAACATTATTCTTTGGAGAGGAATGACACCATTACAGAGGAGTACAAAAGTGTAATAGTGCAGATTTAGATTTCTTTCTTCCCCCATCCTTCTCCCTCCCCCACCCCCATCTCCCCGTCCTTGTACCTTGATGCCTGCTTAATGCCCAGACTGATGAGCCCAATTTGGACTGGTTCTGCACCCGGCCCAGTTTGATTAATGGCTCTTGGTAAGGTAGCATCAGTGCTGCCTCGTCCTTGTTTCATCACACACTCAAACAGGTACAAACACTACACGCACGCACACACACACACACACACACACACTCACTGCCACCAGACCAGCCTTGTAATTGATGACAGAGGGCTAACAATTTGCAAACCAAATGTGGAAAAGGGAGACAGCGCAAACTCTGCCTCAAACACCTCTCCACCTCCCTTCTCTCTCTCTCTCTCTCTCTCTCTCTCTCTCTCTCTCTCTCTCTCTCTCTCCCCCCCTTTCTACCTGTCTGTCTCTCCACCTCCTCTCACTGTCTATGCACCCGCTCTTTCATTAGGCATTTGTCACATTGATATGAAGGGCCGGGGCAGCATTGTGACATGCTCAGAGGGCAGTATAAATATTTGATTAGCCCTAATGGAAATCGTCACAGCGCGCTAATTGCGCCACACATTATCTGAGGTGCGGTATCAGCGGTGGACATCCCCTTTGATCCTCCCCTCCCCTCCCCCCTTCTCCTCTTCCTTTAGCCCATCTCAGCCTCTCTTTCTTTTGTTTATGCAGTTTATTTTGGGTCATAAGCCATTATCTCCCCCCCACACCCACCCCCACCCCTCTGCCTTCCTGCCTCTCCTTGTCAGTAGCCTCTCTCGGTGTTGTCATCTTTCTCTCAGTGGACGCTGACGTCTCTGTCTGCCTCCTCCCTTCTCCTCCTCACTGTGTATCTTGTTGTCCTCTGGTGCCCTGTTTGATGATTTTTCCCTCTATGATGGAGTTGAGGTCTAAATAGCTGCAAGGGCCACATAGGCAAACAAAAAGTGGACGCACACAGGGGACCAGAGGACAATACACAGCCAGGAAACAACACGCACAGTCTTTTTTTGCCCGTTCTCATCTGCAGCTCATGATGCAGCACTATTACTTGTGATAAAGACATAAAATGATAGCATCAAATTTATATAAAATTTACAGTTAGACATAAATAAAACCAAACGATTAAGTCACTAGTGCATGTTTTTGACTGGACATCAAATCAAAGGAGATGCTGATATGACGTTTGGTGACATTAAGTAAGCAAACATCTGTGTGGAGTAAGTCGGTCATAAAAGAAAACCCTCCTTGAGCTCTTTGCCAACCGTAAGGGGAAATGTGTCAAAAAAATGCCCATACAGTTGCAACTTAGCCTTAACACCTTGAGTCTGTTGACGATTTCTATTTTTAATCACATTTTGGAAGTTGCTCAGTAGTAAGCAGTCTGTTCCATTTGCTCCAGTCAACACCCAGCTCAGTGAACATGCACCCACATTGTGACTGCAGTAACCCCCTGCCTTTAATCTGCTTGCGTACTTTTAGTGATGCTTTGAATTCAAATCATATCCCTTTTGTTTTTTGAGATAAATGCGTATCCTTCAAGCAGCAGCGATTCCTTTAGATGTGCACACAATGAGTTGCGAGCATGTCCTTCCTTAACCTCCGTCCTGTTTGTGTTTACTTGTTGTTATTTACGGCGCGTCTCCCGTAAAGATCAGTGACATTGTTTGGTTTCGCTCCTCTTTTCTCTCCCCTTCTCTCTCTCTCACCCTCCCTCAGACGTTTCCATTTAGCCAAAGACAAAACAAGTTAATTAGATCGGAAGTGCGGGCCTATCAATGGAGAATCAGTATTCAAATCAAGGCCCTGTCTGGACACAAACAGCAGGAAGCCAAACAAGACCCCGGCGCTGCTGAATGGGAGGACAGGAGAGGGAGAGAGAGAGACACAGAGTGAAACAGCAAGAAAGAGAGCCCCTACTTAGGGGGCTTGCACTAGCCAATATATACACAAACAAACACACACACTGTTTACATGTAGGATCAATTCTATTTCTGTGTTTCCTTTCATGTCTTAATATATTTGAATGTGTTCATTCACACTTTTTGCCCTCAAGAAACTCGAAACATGCAGTCAATTCTGTATTGCCTTGTATGATTCAGTATGAACAGTTCATACGTCACAAAGCCATAACTTTGAAGCAATCCCATTATATAATTCAACTGATGACTGCGGTTACCTTCTTTTATTCTAACTTTTCACTCTTAATATCTTGATTCGACTGAGCATTTTAAATGAGAGATTACTTCCCACCTTTAACATGTTGTCTGTGAGTTAAATAAAAGTTGAGTAAAACTCAGGGGTCCATAAACTGGGGCACTCCCACTTCACATTTATGCAGAACAGTTTACTGCATGCCGTTCTTTAAGATAGAGGGACTCTAAATAGAATGCAGATTGCTTTAAAGGTCAAACATGTAGCATGTAAACATTGACAACATTAAATTGGATCATAATTTGTAAGAGAAAGTAAAGATAAGTTTGGTTAAGTAGACTTAATCGGACTGAATTTTACAATGTGTGTTACTGGTTGGTGTCACAAACAAAAGGTTTATTTGCAAACAGATCGGAATCTTTCAAAAGCATCTCCAGCATGTTGAACACCTCTATTTTTTCACTAATGTAAAATTCAAGGGAAATACATGCAAAGCAAAGCTTGAGGAGGTGGTGCTTGTACTGTAAGTCACAACTTCCTGTTTGTGACGGGAAGCAACAGGGTTTGTTTAGAGAAATGTGATCTTAAAACAATTATGGTAGAAATATTACTGGAGTGGAAAATGAAAAAAACAGCTATTCTCATATGCATGCACAGTATAATGTTGTAATGCTGTTTTGCACCTCAAGGGACATTTTGTACATCATCTTAATATATGCATATGCAGATACAAAACAAGAAAAAAACACTTTCAATAGGTGAAATCCTTGTTTTTTGGGGTGATTATGTATGTCTACATGTAAAGGTGGAGAGGAGAGGAGAGGAGAGGAGAGGAGAGGAGAAGGAGGAGGAAAGTGTGGAGAGGAGAGGAAAGGAGAGGAGAGGAGAGGAAAGGAGAGGAGAGGAGAGGGAGGAAAGTGTGGAGGAGAGGAGAGGAGAGAGAGGGGAGGTGGGTTGGAGGGGGAGGGGGAGGGATAGGTCCCATTATCTCATGTGGAGGGCCACCTGAGCTAAAGACAGCCATTTGTTCCCAAATCGACCTGTCGACCCCCGCCTAATTACCAGCCAATTATTTCCAAATGGACCGCATTCACCCCACACCCTGCACACTTAAAGAGGAGAGGGACAAAATTGCCTCCCTCTCTCAATCTCTCTCTCTCTCTCTCTTTCTCTCTTTCTGTCTCACTCACTCTCTGTCTATCTCTCTCTCTCTCTCTCTCTCTCGTTTGTCATCTTGCTGTCTTTCTTTTACTCTCCTCTTGTTTCAGCATTTTTTATCCAGTACGAAATACTTTTGCACTTATTGTTGCAGGCTTTGCAGCTAGTCCAACCAACCGCCCACTCAACCAAACACGAACACACACACACACACACACACACACACACACACACACACACACACACACACACACACACACACACACACACACACACACACACACACACACACACACACACACAGCGTGTTTGTTTTACATTAAGAGGCCTAATTATGGGAAGATTTAATACTGATTAATGCCATTGGGTGTTTGATTGTCCTTTTCATCCACAAACATTATTATGCAGCTCTCATATAGCTGCTTCATATCTCTATATTCTCTCGGTCTCTCATTCGCTCCCTCTGTCTCTCTCTCTCTCTCCCTCTCTCTCTCCCTCTCTCCCTCTCTCGCTCACTCTGGCACCGCTCAGTCTCAGCAGGCCGATGTGTATCGATGGGTCCGGCATGCAGGAGCCACCCGAAGGAGAAGAAGGCTGTGCCCCTGTTCCCAGAATTCTTTGTGGTTGGCCTCCATTGTTCGCCACCACTTGTATACAGTATTGTCAGACTGATTGTGAGCCTCCGCTCTCCCTCGCTCTGCGGACGGCTCGAGAGCAGGCAGAGTAGAGGAGACGGAGGGAAAGGGGATGAGGAGGAGGAGGAGGAGGAGGAGGAGGAGGAAGGGAGCTGTAAGCATTGTGTCCCGCTCGCCATTCTCCGGCCTTCCCATCTGTTTCCCTATCTTCCTTCCTGTTTCTGTGGGATAGCGAGCAGATTAGTAATAGCACCGCCACAGCTCCTAATAGGGGAAGTCATGGTAGGGAAATACGATGGATTGGTTTGAGATATCATCTGGCTGAGTGGTGCAATAGTTTTGAACTCTGACACCTACCGACTTTGATCACTTCGGTGCAGAGTTGAATTGTTGTAGTTCTCCACCTTCTGCTTTTTAACTCATCTCGTTCACGTTTGAATCAACCTTTTTTCACACTTTTAAGCCACATATGTCAGAGTTGTCAGTTGATATGTTTAAAGGACCCGTTCTTGGCTGGGTTCTCATTTACATGGAGTGAGCATATTAACACCTGCAATTACTACGCTATTTGATACAGAAAAAACTGCCTTAGGTAAACCTATGATATTACTGTGTTTGTTGTGACTGAGTCAGAGAGAGTTTTTACTGCTGAGTGAAGGGCTGCAATGAACAATTGTTTTTAATTCTCGTAATAAATTTGTAATTTTCAATTTTTCAGATTAATATTTTTGTATGTGAAAAAGGCCCAACCTTACGTTTGAGAAGCTGTAATCACGTAATGTTTTTGCGTTGTTGCTTGATAAGTAACTGACACGATTCACTGATTCTCTAAATAGTTGTCATTCGACTCACACACTCCACATTTATTCCCAGGTCACTTGGTGTTAATTAAGAGGTACAATTAGGTGGTACAATTTGACAATGAATTTGACAATTTGTTTGACCAATTGTAAACATAAAACATTAGTTTACAAAACTAACAGGACTAACTGTGAAAAGCATCCTCACAGCTGGAAAGCTTTAACCAGAGAATATGTAAAATGTTTGGTTATTTTTAAAAAGTGTAAGCATCAACATTACCACAGAACATAATCAATTTCCCTTTGATATAATCTTTAAATAACCTGAACATTAAAGTTTTCACACGCCAGTGTTTGCTGAAGGGCTATTGTGTTGACTTACCTCATATTATTTACAGATATTTTTGTAAATGTGTCTACCCCTTGAATAGCCTATTGTTCTAATATAATATAAATCCTATTGAGCACCACATTAATATCCCCACAGGGATCATTCAAGCTTCATCTGATCTAATCTCATATATATATTATGGAAAATTCAGTGTTACATGTCTTAATGTGTCTGCTTCACAATGTGTGTGTTCTGGTGTGTGTTCTGCTCGTTGTGGGCTGAGACAGGGCTGTGTACCGGCCTCTTGGCTGGAGTTTGAAGCTAAGTGGATTAGCATATCTCCCATGTCAGCTCCATTCACTGTGACAGCCTGATGACATGGGACCGTGTGACGGCCGCGACCCACCTGACGTCCACGGCTCAGGCCTCCCAGCAGGTGGTCTGACTCTGGGAGGGAGAGAGAGACTGAGCGAGAGAAGGGGGGAGTCAGAGGTAGGCTTATGGAAGGCAAAGTCATGCTCTCAGCAGTTATAAGAGTTTAGGCAGAGAGCAAACACACGTTTTGTCTCCGACAGTTGTCGAGTAGCACTACAATTCTTTTCTGTAGGTCCTTTGACATTTGTTTTCCCTCTTTGCAGATTATTGGTTATTTTAAGCCTCCAAAAAAATCAGTAGAATCATAAGTGTCATAAAAATGTGCATTAAGCTTGCAACATTTGAGTGGATTGTTTTTAATTATCCTTATCATACAGATGTAATACATTTTATCAAATACTTTGTGTATGCCAGATGATAAGAGTATACTATGTACTTCTTTATGGACAGGCCAATAATAATGTATAACCCAAAACCACATTTATTTTAAGTTATTTGACTCGAGTTTTTACACTGAACTAAAAATAATTGTAATTGTGTGCTGAATGGTATGCTCAGAAATAGGTTGTATTATTTTAAGCGTTGAACTTCTAATTGCAGCAGCTCTGCCCATTGAACTCCACAAAACCACTGCTGGTCCACTTTATTATTCTTGTTCACCTTGAGTACACTTTGCTTTCTCTAACTATAATTAACTGTTCCATTATAGTACAGAAATCCAAAATCAAACACTTTCATGCACACACAGAGATATTCCCTGTCTTTCCTTTTTCATGCTTACATCCTCTTCTCTGCTGTCTTCACTTTTCTTTATCTCATCTCCTCATCTTCTTGTTCCCTACCTTTCCATCCTTTCTCACTCCTCCTCTCATACCACTTAGACTCTCTAGTCTCCCATGACCCACCTGGCTCTCCTTCTCTCTCACCCTCCTCCTCCTCCTCCTCCTCCTCCTCCTCCTCCTCCTCCTCCTCCTCCTCCTCCTCCTCCTCTTCCTCCCACACAGTCTCGTGCCGGCCTGGCCAGGCAATGCTAACACTTTTGTCAGGGTGATTAATAGCATGCTAGATTGTCGTTAATTCACTGGCTAATGACTGGAGGGAGCGGGCGAGAAGAAGAGAGGAGCAGAGCGGAGCGAGGCTGGAGAGTAATAGACTGATGTATGGGTGTAGGCTGCTTCCAGTGGCAGAGGTGAATATCATCACCACCTCCTAACACCTCCGCTTACCCAGCAGAGCAACCTCAGACATACAGCTACTGTATAGTAACCAGAAAAAGCCAGGATGTAGCACACACACACACTTGTGCAATCATACATGTAGTCACATGTCACTCAGGTGAGGTTTAGGCACATTACACACTTGGGCAGTGAACATGATTTTGAATTACTAAAGCTTTCAATAAAATCCACATAGGGAACTCTGTTTAATAAAAAGTTATTCAGGTCTTCCAAAATCTTTTGTAAGTTTCTTTTTTATTATTTCAAATGTATGATTTTTTTTCGAAAATATTGCAATAAAATTGATTCTAATTTGTAAATTGAACAGAATTATTGGACCCTGCAATTATTGTTGTTGATACAATATCATCAATTTTCAGAATGTCTGGTTTATTTTTCTAGTTAGATGAAATACTAAAAGTATGAAGCTTGTTGGTACCTACATCAAGCATTCTGTTTTACATTGCCTCATTTTTGATATAGCACACATTAAATATGCAAAAACAAGGATATATATATATTTTTAACAACTGTACAAGACATACAGTACAAAACTCAGCTCGATGTCATGAAATTATTGAATCAAAATTTTAAAAAATTACTCCACATTTAGGACCAAACACTTACACCAAAACAAAAGATGTCTCCATTGCACATATGCACTCTGGACTGCACACAAATAGTCACACAAGCTAACCTTTCTCCTCCCTGGTTAATAAGAATGGATGGGTTTGTTCTGCAGGCTGTCTGCCTTGGTGCTCCCCTAGCTGGCTGTCTGGCCTCCCCAGTGGCTTGCTAAATGAAGCTGCACCAGAAGTGGGTGTAGGGACACACTAACACACACACGCACACACACACACTGAGAGAGAAAAAGAAAGAGACACTGAGGAGCAGTGCAAATAGTTTGTTCCTAAATAGACTTTTGTTCCTAACTAGATTTCTGTCGAATTAGCATGAATGTTTTTAGACCTCGCATTCAACTTCACGTTCGATTGTCTTAAAACTAAATTATGGCCAAAGTGTATGTATTGATTACCATCGCTTCTTCGGATATTGACACATAGTCCTTGCTGTTCCTCCCCATGACAGATGTGTATATCAATCTTAGTTACCACATCAAAAGGCTACCGTAGTTAAATAGGACAGAACTATAAAAGTGATTTATGAATCATTTTAGGTAGTGGAGGAGATTTGACTGACCACATTGTTTGTGTGAGTGTTTTTTAAGGGCTGCTGTCACTGGTCCGTTCCCACTGTCCCAGAAATGTTTCCCATGTTCAGGAGCATTCCAGATAGGGAAATGTATACTAATTTGACTCTCAGTAGCTGCTACGGCATCTTTAGTATTGATGCATTGGTTTAACTTATCTTTGGTGAATGTTTCTTGCATATTTCTGCCTGGACAGGTTTGTCACAGTAAAAATGGCCCTCATTTAAATAGTTGTTGTAGGTGGTGACAGTCATGACGAGACTTCTTATTTTCATGTGATTCCTCCTGTTCACTTTCTAATATCTCCAGCCTGTGCGTTCTTTTTGTGCCTCTCTTCTTTCTGTTATATCCAGCTCCTTTCTCCATCCCTCCTCCCGCTTTCTGCCCCCCTCCCCCCTCCCTTGACCCTCCCCTGGGGGATGTTTGCAACTCAATTTGGCAAATGTAACTCGATATTGATTATTATTAATATTTATCATGTTTGTGCACATGTTTTCTTCTAGTGCTATTAATCTGCCCTGTTAATAAATGTCTGCAGCAGCCTGGGCCCCGGGGCCCCTTGGGACCACAGGGCCACTACAAACACACACAAAAACACGCACACACACACACCTGCTCTCAGCTGCAGGAGGTTGCCTGCTGTCTTCTCTTTGCCTCGAGCCTTGATTTCAGTGCACACACAAACAAACACACACATAAACATACACACACTCACACAATATTGGAGGACGGAATGCCTTTAGGCTACTCAGCACAAATACCACATCAATACATCAGCCGTGTTGTATCGGCACTACACACACTCACGTAAAAAAACACACACACAGAGGCCCCAAACTGTTCCTTATTGAGCTGCAGTGACCAGATTCAGTCCTTTTGTCATTTTCTTTTTTGTTGTTTAAATGGTTGAAATGTTCACAAGCTTTGTGGTTGTAGTTTTTTTTACAGTTCAAATACTACAAGAGAAATGAAGTAAGGGAGAAATGTACTAAAGCATAGAGCAAGAGAACAGTCAGTGGACAGCTCCCCCTCGCAGATTTTCTTAGCAGCCATGTAGACGCATACACACATAAACACACAAAAACACACACATTGAAGACTATACCCTGCAAGTTTGCGAGAAACAAAGTATGCATGCTACAGTATGTGTGATTTCAACCTTTGTGGATAGATGATAAATGAAAACACTTTCCTGTTTTCCTGTAAATTTTTGGACATGGCAGCACTTAAAGTTATAAACACAGTTTTACACATAAGGACAGAAGCAGTATAAGCTGTGACTCACAATAGCATAAACTTTAATGTAGCCATAACTGCAGTTAAGACATGCATTTTTACGCAGAGCAGCAGCACATGTGCAACCATGTGCGGAAATCATTTAAAAAAAACACCTCCCTTTCATTTATTCTTTCTTTCTTTCTATGTTCTTTTATTAATTTTTTTCTGCCTCTGTGATCCCTCTTTACCCTCTCTGAAGAAGCCATGCTGTAGTTTAAAGTGTTGCTTGGAAATGTTTCCTTGTGCTTTTACAAGGGGAAGTGTGGCGTTTTTTGCTCGGAATCCCTTGCTGGTATTGTAGCTGACCGTGCCCTCAGTGCTCACTCATTAATTCTTAGCACACACACATAAATCGCGCACACCTTCTCCCCTTAACGCTCTCCTCTGGCTCCCTCGTCACATGCTTCTATTCTATACGTCATTTTGAATAGTAACCCCGGTGCCACTGTGGAAAAATGCACCATTGTACAGTTTTTCACCTCTTACTCTCACTCACTCTATACCTTTGATTTGCACACGTTTGATTTTTACATCCGCCCCCTCTTGTTTTAAAGCAGAGGGTGTTTTGGGCTTTTTCTTTTGTGGAGGAATCATCAAAGGCCTGCTTAATACAGAGGAACAGGTACCAATATCACTCTTTAGCCCAATAATGCAGCTAAGTGGGACCACATTGACACAATATAGCAGCACAAACAGCAGATTAAGGTTTGGGTTTGAATGCCGCCCCTCACATACTTACACACACATATGTGCACATGTGCGCACAGAGCTCCCACATCAAAATGTTTGGTCATTTATTGCTCAACCAGCTACCCATTTTTCATATCTGTCATGGTCCACACATTCTCCCTCTGCCTTTTTTTTCCTTTCTTTCGCCAGACGATCTTTCCTCCCCATATTTGGAGCCAGCGTAGAATTTTGCATAGTTTTGCCTTTTCCCTGGATACTGTCTTTTCATCAGTGGCTGGCTTTTCCTTTGAATTGAACCAGATCAATTTACGGCCAGACAAAGATACAGTCTCTGTGTGAGTTGGAGGGGGAATGCAGTGAGAGAAATGGGAGAAATGCTTCATGATGGCCATCACTTGTGAACATGTTCTGTTTCCAGCTCTCTTTTCTTGTTATCATGACCACAGCTATGGCTCCACTGTGCTGCTTGCAGTGCTTTTACACCATGTGCATCCCTGTATACAAGTGAAAATGCATCTTTTGCATCAAAAGTTTTACAAAGATTCTGTATTTTTCTCAATGAGGGCATGAGAAATTATTTTTTATTTTGCAAGCAATGGGTTGATCCTCATTTGATACAGTATTTATTGGTTTGCTGCCAGAATTCCTGCATACAGTCGCTGTTGTTCGTTTTTACTTTGTCGACAATATTGCTCAGACTATAAGCCACAAGGCACATGTGTTTGTGTGCGTCCAGGCAGACGGCAGAAAATGACTGCAGATCTCTATCTTTCTGCATTTAAGTCTAGAGTGCTTTGATTAAACACAACCACAGAACAATTTGCCTGTTGTAAGGCCCTCCGATTAAACCGCTGATTTTCAGCACCGTGTCAAGTTATTTTGCCATGGCAACGTTGATTACAATGTTATCAGCATTTCATATGTTTTTCTCCATTCTTTTATGTCTTGATTCTTGAAAATAAGTATAGTAAGATTTTTTTAATGGCTCGTATTATGTGGTTGCCTCGTAAAATATTTGACATTGTTAAATGTGTATTTTAGAGGTTAGCGTCTATAAATGTCATATCTATGTCCTATCTTGTAATTTAAATGGGACATGCAGTAATTATGAGATATCATCTGTATTACCTACCACACCATCTCTTGCACATGTGTTTAGAGTTCAGTAACAGCTCCTGCAGTTGCAAACAGATGTGTGTTTGTGTGATAGCCTGCATCTGTGTTCATACGTGCCCTAAAATCTTTGTTATTGCAAGCCGCTACAAAGCAAAGAACTGCGTTTATGGCACGCATTTACAATTTATCAAATAAATGGGATACCTTCATGTGGCCCGGGCCCTGCTCTGAGGCAGAGCAGCGTAGTTTTCCACTGGAATAACAGCCGCTGAACAAGCAGCCCATTGTAGCCGCAGCCAGCACCGGGACCCCCAAGGTGCGAATTAATGATTGACCCCTGATGTAATCAGGATAAATAGCTCCCCGTAAAAGAGAAAGAGATGGCGAGAAGAGCAGAGCGAGAAAGAACAACATACGGAGCCGAGGAGAGGAAGGCACTATCTGGCCCGGGTGTTTTTTAAGAAGCCCTCAGGGAGACAAACCTCACATCTCTTTCTGTGTCTTTAGAGACCCAGAGCTAACAGAGAGCTGTTTAAAAGCAGCTTAGGCGTCAGTTTTTTAGACTTGTCGCCTCCTCCTCTTCGTCTTCTTCCTCGCCCCTTTCATTATTTTCCTGCCTACTTTCTCATCTGCAACTTTTTTGGCTTGAACATTGTCAACTTGTCTTAAAGAGGGGAGGAGAGAGAGAGCGCTTGTCTCTAGTGGCGGGTAATCGGAAAATTTCCCAGGTTTTTCTTGAGGCAATTTTTTTATGAATTAGCTTAGTTACAACTGAGTGTTAAACTTGTTTAATATCACACTGTGTTGGCCATTTCTACCACGCTTTACTGCTTCATGCGTCCCACAAAAGATGTTTTGTTCATTAAAATTAAGAGGGTTTTTTTTCTCCCTCTTTCTCCTTGTTACTTGATTATTCGACGTAGCGATCTGTGCATTTTGTTGCACAGGCTCTTAAAGCCAAATAGTATTTAATAGATTTTCCGAGGCTGATTTCTGCTTGTCAAAATTGCTCTCAATGGGTCAAGTGTGAGAGTGGGGGAGTGAAGAGGGAGAGTGAGTGAAAAAAAAGTGTGTTTAACAGTCTGAAAACACTTTTGATTGTGCGGAGGGAGCAGCAGATAGGGCTGAGTTATAAAACTTTAATTGATCTGTGAAAAGTGGAAGCTACTGCTGGCTCACTTGTTCCAATGCTTAATTGCACGCCTGTTCTGAGCCCCTATGAAGCAGTGATCATTAAAAAATGGGTTCTTTTCCAGTCCAAATCACTGGATGACGCAGAATCAGTCATAAAAGGCTGGATTTTACTGCAGCAGCTTTATATGATAAGTTTCCCGGATCTGCGTGGACATGCTGCAGGTTTGCCAGGCGCTGAGAAGCCCTTGTCGCATGCTTTCATAGTTTCACATTTCACATTTAAAGCGTACATGTCAGTTCATTTAACAGCTTTCACAGGCCACATCTGTCACTGGGCAGAAACCCAAATATTTATCAGAACAAAAAACTGATGCAGTGTACAACGAATGTGCCCATGTTCAAATTCACTCGTGAATTTTTCTACTTTGGTTTCTTGATCCGTTCATTCAATCTCCCTACGATTTACAAGCCTCAGCTCTTCCGCATGTACGGAAATTGTCTAGAAAAGACGCTCCCAAACAGAATTAAAACATATTAATTGAGGTTTACTTTAACTTATTAGTGAAGCATATAATCTTTTTTAAAACGTAAACCCACACACGTTCATTGTGCTTACAAGCACATTTTTGAAATGTCATGTTGCAGCTCCTGCTGAAATCTGGAAAGCGGTGGCAGGCTTGGCAGCAGGCTAGATGGAGGCTAACGGAGAGAGAAAGCTTGATTGGAACCACCCCTCCTGTAATTTTGGGCCTAGTTAGCCTGCTGATTGCCAGTCCCTGTGTTTAGATAGTAAAACTGTAATGGTGCTTTGACTAAAGACACCAGGATCGGTCCATAGTGGAAAGGAAGGATACACACATAACAAACACAAACACAAAAACAAATACACACTGAACTTCTATACTTTGTTGGTACTGACTGATGTGTAGTGAAAACTACTTGTACGGTAGATAGAAATCCCACAAACCCCACACAGCAAAGCAGCCCATTGAGATGGATCTGCACACACACACATACAAAAACCTTCACTGAAATGGGATGAAAACTTAAAGCCAAGTGCACATTGATACACACCTAAACACACACCTAAACACACACACTTTTAGTGCTCAACATCATTTTCCTGCATGTTGGAAGGGACAATCATATTGTCAATGTCTGGATAGGACAGTAATGCAAGGTGACGAGGCTAACCAGGTCAGTGATAGACACAGCGATTATTTGTAAGATGAGTCCTGGCAGAAATCTCTGACTGTGATGGAATTAAGAGCTTTTCCCATCAACCACTTGGCTGACCTAAAGTTTCTTCTATTCGTCTGTTTGGCTCTTCTCTCATAGTCTCGTGGGAAAATCTGTGAACTCAGCATCTTGTCCATGATGTAATATCTTAAGAAATTGTATGTTGTGTTACACCTCCTCTGCCTGCCTAATAACAATTGCCTCTGTATATGTGTTTTGTCTCTTAGATGACAGTGAACCAGTGGACAGCATGTACGACACAGAGGCCGACCTCACGGGTTTAGCGAGCGGAGGCGGGGCCGACAGCCCAGAAGACGACACAGATGACGGCGTCATCAACATGTCCCCCCTGCCCTCACCGACCCCTTCCCATCCAAACAACAACCACCACCACCTGCTGCACCCCCACATCTACGCCACCCACCACCACCACCACCTTCACAACAACAGCAACAGCAGCAGCAATGACCAGGACTTCACCACACCCAAGGAGGGCTCGCCCTACGAGGCACCTGTCTACATTCCCGACGACATTCCCATTCCCAGCGAACTGGAGCTGCGTGAGTCCTCTGTGCCTGGTGCCGGCCTGGGTGTTTGGGCCAAGACCTGCATTGGTGCTGGCGAGAGGTTTGGTCTGCACAGCACGCTGCATCACGAGGCCACCGTCAAAGACGGCTCCTTTGGATGGGAGGTAGGAACCAGCAGGGCTTCTTACAGGATACTTTGTGTTGGGTTGTTATACGTTCTTTTTTCTCTTTTCATTTCAATGTCTATCACTTTTGCCTACTTGTGGCTCAAAGAAATGTACAATAAGATATGAGATGAAAAGAGTGAAAATGATGCATCACTGAAGAGGGTAAGTGAATGAACGAGCCGCTCTTCATTCTTCATATTTCCAGCCATCACTGTTTATCCACAGGCAATCTCATCATCAGCAAAGATGCCCATACAATTTGAATCCCCTGTGTGATTGAACCTCATCTTTTATCCTGCACATACACACTCACATACACACGCACATACACAAATCACACTTGTCCAGAATTCCAGCAGCACAGTAATGTCAGATGGAAAAATCTGCCTGATTAGTGGAGGTATCAGCTTTTCTGGGCGTCGGTCCGAGCGAGCACACTCATTTGGTCACGCCACCCGATATGGAAATGGAAGAAGCATGGCCCAATGCGGTGGCGGCATATTGAACTATTAATTTTCATTTCAACATGACATTAGAGGATATTGAAGTTGCTTCAGTAAGCTCATTAAAAAGAAGAAAAAAAAGCAACTCCTGATCTCTGTCTCCCTTTCTCTCTTTCTCATGTGCCTAATCAGAGGTGAAACATACTGGCCTGCTTTTCATTTCACCGACTCCTTGACTCTTTAGAATGACTTTTTAGGGGGGCCGGTCATTAAAATAGTCTAAAATTACATTTTTTGTCATAAGGTATAGAGACTTTGACAGTTGAATCATTGAAACATCATTTTGGAAAGGGCATGGTGTGCTTGAACTAGACGCCACCAGCTGATTCAGTTTCTGTTTCATAAGCATTTAGGAGAACATGCAAAATTGGGGCAATGTAAGCAAATATTTTATATTGAATGTCAGCATGGTAGACGACATCAATTGATGAGATCAAATTATTTAGTTTACTTGAAGAGCTTGAAAAAAACTTTATGGTAATCAACAATCAACAACACAGATGCCTGCTACTGATCTGTTAGCCAGTGAAGGTAACATTTAGGCAGACAGAGTAAGACTAGTATCATAGGAGCAGAAATTATGATTTCATAAAAGCAGATTTGAATACTTTTATTATTATTTTCGTTAGCAATAGGTTGAAAAGGCAAAGTAAAATTGTCTTTAGATTTAAAATGACATTTACAGTTGATACGAGTAGTCATTTTATCAAAGCATGTGGCTATTCTTTTTAGTTTCTCTTGAGGGAAAAAAATATATTTAGTACATATATTTAAAATGTATTATCTCTAAGAAACTCAGAAAAATGTAGTTATGAATCCCTTATTGACTGTATTTTAAAGAAATCCCCAAATAGCTTCAGTGTGAAGACCTCATGGTGGTTTCCACAAAAGCATTCATTTCTCTTTTCACCCTGTTTTCTTCCTAACAGTTGTAGGAGCACGCAGGCGATTAGAGAACATAGTCACACGCTATATGGCAGTGTGCCAGGCGGAACATTTTCCTTTTTAAAGTTCATATTATGGCTAGCCATTCAGGGTGCAAAGGGCACCTCTCCAAAAGCTACACTCTCCCCGTAGCTCTCATGTTTTCTCTCAGTTTTCCTCCTCCTTCCTCTTTTCTCCCCAGACGCTCTCCGTAATGCATATTCATCAGCTAAGCTTTAGCTCTCTGGCTTGTAGGAAAGAAGGCCACCTTCAGCTCTAAAGAGATGCATGTGCTCACAGAAATGTCCTGGCACATACACGCCTCCCTGAAAAGGAATTCAACATATTGTTTTAGGATGTCTAGTATTTTGGCAACTTTAAGACAGAGTTTGCAGTTAAGCTTAAGTTTATAAACCACCTAGTAAGGTACACTACAGTGTACCCTTTGGTGACATTTTTGAACTGTGTTTGTGAGCAATTTTCTCAGATCAATTAGGATGTTTCTGTTAGCCTGAGGTCAATTGTGTTAACCCTAAAGGTAAAATCTTTTTCCTTTTCCTCCTAACATGTCAAAGGGGAACAATTGATCCGTCTTTTTTCCCTCGTCCTCCTGAATGGTTGTTGGAGGGCTGACTCTTGGTAAGGCCGTAGCATTTTTTTAAGATATCCTGTCTGGTTTGGGGCTGGAAGACTTCGGGGGCTCTCCTCTCCCAGACTCTTATCACAGATAGTCATAACAGCCAGTCTGTTGATAGCCATCAACAGACTCCCCTAGGAGTACCGTACACCCCCTTTCACCATCTAACCCTCTACTCATCTACTGCCTCTGGTCTTAGACAAATAGACAGGCCAGGGAGCCACAGAAGTAATACTGAGTGAAGAAAGATGTTGAAAGAAACCAGAGAGAAACAAGGATTAATGGGGATGGATAGAGCAAGAAAAGAGGATGCAAAACACACATTTCTTACAGGATCAGAAACGGTGGTGGAGTCTAATATTCTTTGTGGAAATCATGTGCATGTGTGTGTGAATTACAGCAGTCCCCTGCCAAAACAGTGGATGTGTTATGAGAGATAATAAGTGAAGTCATCTTACATCTCTGGTGTAAATGTGATCATATCTAACCAAGGCCGCACACATTTAGTCTCAGCCCTTCTTTGTCGGAAGACAAAATTGGATTAAGCGCTGCCTTTAGTTATCATAGTGATTAGTGTAACTGTGCTTCCACTTCATAATAAATTGCAGTTTACTATATCACTGAAAGCCTTGTCTTCTCAAATGCTCCTAAAAGTTAAATAGCGTTATTTTCTTCTTGATGCCCACTTCATTTTAAGGTGATTGAATGATCTTAAAATCAGAGGTTACAGACTCTTCTGTAAATGCAGCCCTGTGATCCTTAAAAACATAAAATGTTGTTGAAATGATATATGCCCTCTGCAGTGGTACACTCAAATCCAAAACAGCTTAACTACATTGACTGCATTTTTGTGGATATTTTACTAAGACTGGCAATAACTCATTATATTGGCTCTGCAAGCATCGCAGTCTACCAAACGCAGCCAAGCTGCTCTAACAGTCACATGACGGTCTCTGTAGTGCTTTCTGGATATCTGAGCGGAGTTGTAGATTGGTGGAGAGAAACGGAGAGAGTAATAGAAAGAGAGAGTGAAAGAATAGCAGTGAGAGAAAGAAGAAAGAGGAAGGCAGAGAGGAAGCCTACTATTGTCTGTCCCGGGGCGCTGGGGACTAGAAGAGGTGTTAACTCAGACTCATTTCAGCAAGACGGACAGCTCAATCTAAGAGCTGCTTTGCTGCAGGCCATGGCCATTCTCTTCTGTCTCAGACTCCCTCTCTGGGCCAGCACCGAGTCATCCATTTAAAAACCATTATGCTCCCCCTTTAGCACAACATGATAGAACGCCAGGGCCCCAGGTCTACTGTATGTGTGCGTGTGTGAGTGTGTGTGTGTGTGTGTAGGGCTGCCAACCTCAGCCTCAGGATAGGAAGGCCTGAGCAAAGTGAGGCCCGGCCCTCAGAGAGTCCAGTGTTGGGGATCTGCTGTCAGAGTGACTGCTGTTATTATCTGGCCGGTAGATTGGCCTGACTTGCCTATTGATAGAGACATGTCACCATACAATGGCTGGAGGTATTGTGCTCTGTGCACTGACTGGCATTGAATGGACTCACTGATCTAACTCCCTCGGGTGTTCAGATGGCAGGAGAGAAGGCGGAAGCAGTGCATGTTAATAGGAATAAACTGCAAAGTAACTTCTTGGGTCTCTTCGGCCACATTAAATCCTTCCCACAGTTAACCACTTTGACTTTGGTCTTCAAAGGCACAGCGAGATAAAAGCAAGTCTGTCAGTTAAACCTGTATTCAGAACATTCACGAAGCAAACAAATGATATGACGAAGCCCTCTGGAAGCGATATTAATGGTGTTTACTCTCACTTTTCCTTACCCTGTGACCACTGGGCGTGTCCTTGCACCTCTGAATCATGGCTTTTGACACTCCTCCAGCACCTGTTAGCTTTGTCTTTCCTCACTATCTTTTTGTTCTCCAGCTTGAACGTGTTTGCTATATCACAGTTCTTGCTCGAAAGTCAATGCACATCAAGTGTTGCCACACAACCTCACCAACTGTGAGAAGACAGAATCACTTGCTTGTCAGTTTTGGACAATTTACTGGCGGCTTAATTATAATTATCATTTGTGTTGTCCTGCCATTGTCACTTTATAGAATATATAAATGTTACTCAACATGATTCCCTCAGGCTGTGGTATATTCTGAGGCATGATAAGGGGGATATAAGAAGGACAAGGTGCATTTTGATTTTAGGGATGTGCATTGATGTAGACCCGTTTGACAAGGTCAACACAAATGTTTTCACACACAAAAAAACACATATCATAGCGGCCGTGTCAGCCCTGAAGCCATATTTGTTTCTTTGCAGCAGTGGACCTTGGGATGACTTTGTTACCAGGCAAACTTCTATTCTCTGTCTGTCATTCTTTTTCTGTTTACTTTTTGTGGGGTGATTTTCCATATCAGTATCATTCACCCAGTGATGTGTGGAAAGAGGCAAAAAGTATGCTAGCTCTTCTGTTTACCCTGTTATTGACTTAGCGATAGGCTAAGACGTCTGGCGGGCACTCTCATGTCGCCAGGGTCCTACGTGACAGATACCCATCCGGCCATGGCATCATGGATCTCCCTCACCCTCTGTCATGCTCTAAATCTCCAGCTTGACAGCTCGCTTTTTGCGCTGACGCTGTGCTTCTTTTGTTCTCGACCTTATCGCTTAGCTAAGCTAACGTCCTTTTCTCCTAACTTTAGGGAGAAGAAGTCCTGGCGCACCCTGACACTTATCTGTCCTGACCCACCTCTCGCCTCCTAAAGTGTTTGCTCGCCTTTTGTGTTTTTCCTGAGGTGGGCGGATGGCCAAGTTCTTATGCTGCGAGATATCCCTATAGGGCATTCAAGGTGCAGCTTGGAACTTGTCTGATCTGTTTGCCTTCTACAGAAAGGTGTTTTTTATCTTGATGTTTGGTCCTTACGGCGACTGGTACCGAACTGATAGGGCTGAAACTCCCTGGGACTGCCAGGAGACAGTTGTCACACCAAACAAATGGAGAGTGTGAGATAGACTGAGAAAGAGAAGGAGTAAGATAACGAGTGATAGAGTTGTTTCCTGCATGATTTAACTAATGTGCTTTCAAGTGTTCTCACGGTGACAGTAATGTTCTGCTGCTTCAATTATGAGTGTTGGTTAAGGTCAGAGAAAGTTAGCTTTCACTAACCATAACACAGGAAACCATAATCAGATATGAATCCATTTGTTCATCATCTCATTTTAAGACACTCGGTCCTAACATTACTCCTAGTTAACTTGAACCCCTACTGTGTGGACTATTGTATAGCATGAGTGAAGCTCTTCACATAAATGGGGCCATTATCATGTCTTTTAGTAATCAAATCAGGACCATGCTCTGATGAACATGGCCTTGAGCTGAGAGCACTTCTTAAAGCCACTTAACAGGAAAAACAGCAAGCCTTCTTAGTTTTACCTCCTCAGATCTAGTTTCATTGGAAAGTAGAGGATGATTGTTTATTAAAGGGTCAGTTCACCTAGATTGCAAATTGAAAAAAAATATAGATATTTATACTTAGCCTTTATAATGTTAGTTCTGAGATACCCATCAGTGAGGCTTTTGCTGGTGCCCCTTAAGAAAAAGAGAGGAAACAGGATTTGTTTTTGTGCATATCACATGAAAGTTTTAACGAAAGAAAATTTCTCACAATTTAGGTGCATAGAACTGAACTTTCTATGGTCATCAACTACCATTGGATAAGTACAGTACCCTGGTTTTGTTATTTGGTTGAACAGCCCCAATGAAGTTAAGCGTTTAACTGACAAGATCCCCAATATTTAATGCGGCATAGGGCTGAAAACATGATTCTCCTGAGTTTACACCAGTGCTTTGATGAAAACCTTTTAACAAAAGGTTTCTTTTAAAATCCTTTAATGGTGAAAATTTCTTCACAGCTACATTCACTGCATTTTTTTCAGGATAGGTTCTATGAATTGATGTGTTAAAGTAAGGAGTTACTTGGGCACATGTGCGTCCCACATTGCAATGAAAGGGATATCAAACCTGTGGTTTCTAATAACAGTATTGACCAACAGTGTGCGGTTTTCTGTCATCATTATTTGACTTTGACAGAAACCCCAAGTTTACACACGGAGCAAAAACACCCGAGAGAGAGCGTAACACCACAAGTCTCAAGGCCTGGGTGCTGTAATATCTTCCATTCACATTCATTTTATGTAGGTTTTAAACATGCCATTAGCCAATTTAATCCAATTTTCCCAGCTTTCGGAGCACTCCAGTGGAACAGATTCCATCTAATATTAAACATATGGTCGTCGTTGCCCCTGGAAACACCACGGCAGCGCTGGGCTTTTTTAAGAAGCTGTTAAAGACGAGCCTCCTGTGTCTCAGTGCAAACCGTTGTCAATTATCTTCAATGAACATGGTAATTGATAACAAGGAAGCAGGGCAGCAAATTAAATGTCAGGTTTGATTAGAAGCCTGATACCTTATCATTTGTTCATAACTCGTTACCAACATCTGTTAATTAGTTAATAAATGAATCTGCATGGCTCAGATCAAAAGCGCTCAGGCTCCCGAGGAAGTGCATTGGGCAAAGTCATCCATCTTTGAAGAGAGTGGAACTCAACAAATATTGTCCCTGGGATTTGGACTGTTATTACTTGGTCATTGGTTTCAGACCTCAGCCACTCCAATGAAGCATTCTCAAAGGAACCTCTTGTTTGCCCTCCTCTCCCCCCAAACAGTCTCCTCACGCATCTCCGCCACAATGCAATCATTTATTGCAGCCGGTTTCTCTTAGCGGACGTGCTTTTTAAGCATTAATTTAAAAGCTCTCACATTGGCCCATCAGTCCTCTGTGGTGAAGCGCAGGTAACTCCTGTCCGATCCGCCTCTCCCCCTCTCTTTCACCACGCATCTTGCGAAACCCCATCGTTCATCGTTGCCCTGATGAATAGTCCCATCAGTTGGGGCCTCGGGGCAGAAGCAGACAATGACACTGCTCTTTGCCACAGTGGAAGATGATGACATTTGTCAAACACTGTTTCTCTTGGTGATTAGATTTATGCTATTACGTAGACACACCCTTTACTGCCTTTCAAGCTCTTGCTGCTTGTCTTATATTTATAAAATAGGCGTGAAACAAGGCTCATCTTATCTCGGCTTTGACCTATTCTGTCTTAACTATTTCATATTTATGATATAATATACTTTGTTTGCCTATAAGTGTATAGGTGACAGACCTTTGTCACAGATCACTGACTGTTCCCTTTCTCCCTCGCTTTAAATCTCAATCCCTTGTGCTGCTTAACGTTTCTATGACTCAAGCAGGAGGTGGTGACCTAGTAAAACCGGTTACGGTGGCTGTATTGATCGCCATTTTCCATAATCAGATACACAACATGGCCTGAAAAGCCTTGGCTGTAGAAATACTCATTTTCAAAACAGTTCTTGTGCTGTGCTGAAGACCTCAAATGTAATAAGCCCAGGAGCAAACTGGAGGGCTGGCTGTGCCTTTTAATTACTTTTTATTAGGTATGAGGACTAACATTTTTACCACAGTGTGTGTCTTTTTTGGAGTCAGACAGCCGTGGAACAGAAGGAGAGTATAAAGCACTCATAAGCATATGATTGGTTCTAGGAGGAGAAGGAGGACTCACACTAACCAATCATCTTATAATAATTATAAAAGTTCAGGTAACCTTCACATTCTGTTGATCTGTCTCTGTCTATACTTTACACGTTTGTCTTTGTTTTTATAGCTCCGGATTATTAAAATGATAATGTTCTGTACATTTTAGTGCTGTTTCACACGAACATGCACATTCATATAAACTGCATATTACCACAAGCACGTACGTCCACACGAACACAAAGAGACACAGGCGGGCAGGAAAAAGACATTCTCCCATGTTATTCTTTCCTCTACTCGGTCATTTAGAATAACAGCAGAGAGTGAGAAGCTAAGCACAATGACGACATTAGATCTCAAAACAGTGTTGAATTGTTGAAGTGTCGAACACGCCGGGATGTCTTTACTTTGGAAAGTCTCCGGAGTCGCTTGGGTGATTTTCTCTCATTTTCTCCACCACTGTCATTGGGAGCAAGAGTCTCGTCTGCATGAGACAACAAGGAGGTTTTGACAAGTGCATGATTTGTAGAGGTGTACTTATATGTGTGTGTGTGTGTGTGTGTGTGTGTGTGTGTGTGTGTGTGTGTGTGTGTGTGTGTGTGTGTGTGTGTGTGTGTGTGTGTGTGTGTGTGTGTGTGTGTGTGTGTGTGTCTATGTTCACACATCCGCACTTTTATATCCACATTTCTGCCTGTTATTCATCTTGGGCACCGGTCCGCCTTCCACATAATTCTAAATCTGTCAAATTATCCCAACTAAAACAGGATCTCACCAGGAGTTTGGTGTAATATCTTAATTTAGTATGAATGTGTGTGTCATGATGACGGATAATAGTTCAAGCAGATGTTTCCCAGACATTTCATTCATGAGATATTATTGCCTCATTCAATTTCGTTTGCATTATTCTGCACACTAGTCGCAGTGAATTACAATGTTTAATAACTGTTGTAAAGCATTTTATTTTAATTTGTCTTACTCTTGTCATCATCTGAGGTATAGTAACTGTAACATACATCGTAACTGCTTACAAAGATGCTTACTGGGGAGTCAAATTTAGGCTTTTGTTAAAATACAATTTGCTGTGTCAGAAAGTGAACAAATGAACAAGCAAACAAAAAACACAAATCAATCCTAGTCCTCTCTTTAATCTCGCCAGGGGGAAAACAACCTGACTATTAGTTCGGTTGTCCAGAAAGAAAGGGAAGTAACTAACTAACCTGATTAATGCACATTTCCTTAATGGTCAGAGCAATGCACCGCAATTCTCATCTCATTCTCATTCTTTCCTAAATAAACTAGGATTCTGCTCTTTGTTACACTTTCTGGAGAGGAGGGGAGCTGATGTTGATGCCGCAGCGGTACCCAGCATGCCACCCGGTTCCACGGACGAGTAGAAAAAAAGACTCTGAGACTCTTAGGCCTGGGCCATGTGATACTGAAGTTATGCCAAACAACAGAACAAAAGCATTGTCATATTGTATGAGAGTGTGACTGTATGTGCAAATGGCCACCACCTTTACCTGCAGATACTATTAGTGTCGCAGTCTTATCTACTAGATCACACAACGTTTATTTGACAAGAACATCTATTATCTTCATGTACGTTTTTATACCATTTCTGTATGTTCTGTGCATAATTCCCATTATAATGAACCCTTCCATATGCCACTTTGTCTGCTGTTATTTTATTTAGCCGGTGTGTTTCTGGGGACAAAGCCTGTTACCCTCTGCTGGCCAAGAGCTCACAACGCCATCTCCTAAACAAGTTCTAAGTGCTTTTAATGTTGTGCGGCCAGTGCTGTTTATTCAGGGAGGGAGAGGCAGAGGTTCTAGTAAATTTGTAGAAAAATATACAAGTGTACAGTTTAAGAGGACACCAGCAAAAACACACACTTGAAGCATGGCACCTAGCAAACTACTCAGGCCGTACAAACAATACTTTTTTCCAGCTTTTCTTCCTCTCCTGTGGAGTAGGGGTTGCGTGACAGATATCATTATCACTCTCTGTCTTACACATCCTATTTTTTAAATTTTATTTCTTCATCCCTGTTCTCATTCACTTGCACATGTGTTCACAAGATGGATCACCGCAGGGTCTTCTGAGAATCCCTCACAGAGTCTTGTCTTTGGCTGCACACTTGCATACAAACATATTACAATGCTTGCAGATAGCACACTTTGATCTCTTTTTGCATGCCAATGTGCTGTCATGTGTTGATCTCCGTGACTCAGACATTATGTGCTTTCATGACAAAACACGGGGCATGTGCTTTAAAATTATACCCAGATCACAAACTCAATTATTTTCTTTTGTGATTCATTGATTTTTCAACCCCCTCCCTCAGTCTTATTTGCCCTTCCTCTCTATTTCTCCTCTCCTTCTTTTCTCTTCGCTTCCTCCTCCTCTTTTCCTGGCCTCCAGAGTCCCAGTGCTGCTAATTCGGCCTTATCAGTGCAGTAATTTAGCTGCCACAGCTTGGGTTTCTGTTGCGCTGCGAGCGGCCCCATTGTCCTGCCCCGCTGTTGCTGAGATAAACCCTAAGATTGAACAAAGTCCGCGCTGACCTTTACAAACTCCCAAATCTCGCTGTGTACACCCCTCCAACAGAGATTCTCTCTGCTTCAAGCTCTTTTCTTAGGGGAGGGAGGGCGGCTTGGGGCACATCGAATGGGAGGAGGGGGGCAACGAATGAGTGTGTGTGCATGTGTATGCGAAAGAGTGAGAGTGTGTGGGGTCAGGGTGGATTGAGTGAGCGTGAGATGGACAGGGGAGAGGGATAAAGATGGCTGACTGAGACTGTCTATATTTCCAACGGCACTTTGCTGTGAGGGGGCGGCCGAGGAGGAAAAAGTGCACTGCAAGCAAAGCATTCAAGTCTTTTATTTTTTTCTGCCTCCTTCAGACTGCGAGAGAAGGCTTTTATGAGCCACAATCTCTGACCTTACTGCCTTCAACGTTCAACCAGAAATATGATTTCTTTGACATAAAAGAGACAGTCTGTGTCTGAGTTCCTCGTACTTGCTGTCGATTTCCCTGAAACGGCTCATTGAGAGAATCCCGACAAAAGCACCGTTGAACCCCTCGCCTTACCTCCATTGTTATCTATCATGTCCCTCATTCCTTGGCAGAAGGCCCAAAAGGAGTCTGTCGAGATTGTTGCTTTGACACACAGTGAAACGACAAGAGAGAAACGGTTGAAGCCAAGTGGCTGGGGAGTGGATGGGGTGGGGGTCGATCCTGTGCCGGGGAGGTTTTTTGGGGCACAATGCAACAGGAGTACCCTCTCCATTGTGAACCACTGTCATCCTTCAGAAGCCACTCGACTTGCTCTCCATGCCGCAAATCCTCTCCGCTCTCTGTTCCAGCCGTATGTCGGTCAGGCAGGGAACCTCATCAAAAGGTCTTGGAGTTGGGGATTGAGACAGAGTGGGTGGAGGGAGGCAGTATGGTGGAGAAGAGGGGAGTAAAGTGTTGTTAGTGTAGAGTCAGGGTGGTATTGTGTGTGTGTGTGTGTGTGTGTGTGTGTGTGTGTGTGTGTGTGTGTGTGTGTGTGTGTGTGTGTGTGTGTGTGTGTGTGTGTGTGTGTGTGTGGGCAGGGGTGATGTGGCGAGGGACCGTTGCATACCAGGCCCTTCAGTTCAGGTGTGGGCTTCGGAGTCAGTGATGGAGGATTGGAAAGAATCTGCACCACTCAATCTGATGGTCAGGGTGGCCCTGTGTTCATCCCACCCTCCATCCATCCCTCCTCCTTTCCACCTCCCCCGCCCACCACCACCACCACCACCACCACCTGCCTGCAAGCCACCACCAGTGTTCCCAGGGAGATGAGCGCCACGGAGAAGAAGGCCCACAAGGGATTAACTTTTCACATGGCTGGGAGTCCTCGTCTCAAAAGACCTGACAACCCCAGACGGCTTGATTAAAAAAGAAAAGAAGAGAAGAGGAAAAGAGGGAGGGAGGGAGGGCACAGGAGGAGGAGAACAGGGGGAATTCTTCACATGATGGCCCTGAGAGAGGGATTTTGGATATTGGGTGTCTTTTTTTTCCCTTCATCCAAAGCCCCCATGTCTTGGTTGAGAATGAGCAAATTGTTCCTCCTGTTCTCTCGGCTGTCGCTGTGTTTCCCTGCCTGAAGATGTGGGTGGGCATCAGCACACATTAATGACTCCTCACAGGAAACCTAGAGATGTCTTTAGTTTAAAAGAAAAAAAATAATGGCGGAAGCGTTGCTTTTGATTCCACTTTTCATCTCTTTTTCTTTATTCTTCGGATATCAAACCCATCAAAAAACTGTCATCAATTCCAATTTTCTGCTATGATTAGATTATATCAGGGTGTATTATTTATAAATCTTTCATTAATACATCATGAAAAGCCCTCCGTTGTTCTGTGTATGTCAGCATTGCATTACAGTCAAGGAAGCATTGGCAGAGAGACTCTGCGAACCGTTGCTGGCTTAAAGTTCTAGTGTTCAAGTGGCAAGGCGCCCTATTTCCCCTCACTCTATCCCAGATAAACTGGGCCTCTCAGGTTTGTCTGTGAGAAAGAGAGGACAAAAATCAAAACAAACGCTCCCACTGAAGTGAAGATGGGAGAAGGGGTTAGCTTTCCTCTCTGGCTAACGGATCAGCAACTCAACCTAGCGGGACAGCGGGCCACTTAATACCTCCCATCTTGTCCAGGTAACAGAGTGGCCCGACAGGGGGGTCAGGGAAGGTAGCAGGGTGTCATCTTACAGATCATCGCTCACTCTCTGGCTTCCTCCGCATGGCTCACTTACCCTCTTCTCATCTCCGCTGATGGGACACACTCACCTTCTCTTCCCAGACCCCTCGGAGAGGATACAAACATCCATTGAAAAAGTTTTTTGTGGATGATAACACCCAGTTTCTCTCTAAAATCTATATAAATACTAACTTACGACATACCCTGGATTTCTAAGTTTTGCTGAAATGAACAGATTTATTTCAAATGAACAAGCACCAATCAGTTCTTTTGAGTTCATCTTTAATGATTTCCATGGAGGTATTGGCTTAAGTGAGAAAAAAGGCAATAGGTATAAACACAAAAAGATAAAGACAATGAAATGGAGAAAGAGGGATGGAGTTAGAGGAGAAAGATCAGTTCAGGCACAAAGAAAGTGCATCTGAAGAAATCTTTGTTTTGTTGACAATTTCAGTTGTAAAAGAAAATATGAGAGCATAATTACAACCACAAACACATCTGTTTAGTAACTTCTACTGTCAACACTAAAGTGCAAAGGACAAAAAATGCCGTATCCAAGGGGTGACTAACAGTCAATTAACCCCAATATCAGCCCAGATTTCTCATTAATCATGCTGCTTACCCACCATATGGCCCCAGACTCCAAGGAGGCTCTGAACCTATTTGCTGTGCACTTGACCTTGCTGATGGACCCAGGGGAACGCAGGAGTTGAGTTCTGTCCTCCAGGAGGTTGTGGGCCTTCTTCCTGGTCTGCTGGATAAATAGAGGATTTTACAGAAAGATGAACAGAGCTCCAGTAATCTTACAACGACCCACTGTTGGTTTGTTTTTTTCACTTAAAGAAACACAAATCAACATGGAATAAATAAGAAACACCCAGTAGACATCAATTGAAGGTTATGAAACAGTGTTAAGCTATGATAATATATCTGCTTGCAACTCGCAAAACCTAGAGTGTCAAGTTGGGGGGGAAACGATTAGGCAATTGATTGTTTAGTTTACAGATAGAAAATCAATAATTTATGAAATCATAATAATAAAACATGCCGGACATTCAGTGATAACAGCCTCTTAAATGGCGAGATTTGATGCTTGTCTCTGTTGTAAATAATTGTAAATTGAAAATATTTCGTTTGTTGGACAAAACGATTTTGAGATGTCACCTTGTCCACTGGGAAATCATCTAAAATTGCTATTTTCTGACATTTTGTAGACTTTACAAATTGATAGTAAACAGGTGGCACTTATATTGTGTTGTTTTACCTTATTGGACATAGTGATTATAGCTATATTAAATAATTAGTTAGTTGTGTAGAGACAAAAAGGTAAGAGATGAATGACATTAAGAATAACACACACAAACACACGCACACTATGGCATTAGTCATTGTTTTATAAGAACTTGTCTCTGTGGAGTTTTGGTACATGCATCAATGACCTGATACCTTTGGTCTAAACCATAAAGACAGGTTGAGGAAGTGATCCAAATTTAAAAGCACATCACGTTTCACAGCAGGCTGCACACTGTTTTAATGTGAAAAAAAGTCACAAAAAGTATGTAGAGTATGTGATCTCTAATAATAATCACTCAAAGCTTGGACCCCTGCTATTCCTGAAGTGAAAAAAGTGACAGAACTGATATGATATACTGACTCGCATTCTTCTGACCCTCGCACTAAATCAGTATCCAATCAGTATTTCTTTGTCTGAGCACTCCTTCCCTGCAGCACAGCTATCATTAAGTGACTCATTTAGGCCACTACAGGTAGGCCCACATCATAGCCTGCTGGTGGCTTTTAACGGGGAATGGAGTTGGTTCTACCCCTATAGTTTGGCACTGCATTAGTGCCAGAAGACCCAGCAGTGAGCCTTTAACCTGGGGACGACAGGGCCATGATTATGTTCACCGCGGGGTAGACATGGCCAGAGGACACTCAACTATACACACAAAGGGGACACATGTATAATAAAATATGTGGACACCGGGGCAATTATCCGCCTATATTTTTCACAAGTCAGTGACATTTTCTGTCATTATCGATGGCAGAGGCGTTTCAGTTAAAATTTTAGATTTAAATGAATTAGATTTTTGTTGTTTCGCTGCTTTGCAGTAAGGTATTGTTTGATGAGGTCACCCAAAATGCTTTGGGTGACAAAGCATTTTGGGTGAACTAGTGTGTTGATGTGAACACCTTTCTTAGTAACTGAATTTAACTTTTTCTTCTCTTTATAGGGCTGATGCACCCAAATGACAAAAACAAATTCAGTCATTTTGAATTCAAACAAAAACGTCTCTTTCTAGAAATATTGTTTAGGTTCAATAGAAATTGTCCACAGCAATCTCTTCAGTTTTTCAGGACAATGACTTACCTAACATGCACAAAATATTCAGCTTTTTGCCCTTAATTCTGAAGAGGACAATATTGCTACTAAACTGTTTACATGGCTAATGGAAATAAATATTCTGCTAATGTTACCATTTAAATGCGTCCGTGCATACTCTGATTAACTTAACCACCTCTTTCATTTCTTCAACCACCTTCTTGAAAACGTTGGTGTGCGATATCATTTCCAAAAAATAGTCTTTCATAATGTTTAGGTGTGTTTCTTCTTCTGACCACAATTATTGGCTTTTTTGCTTTGTGCATGCATCTCTGTAAAGTGTTAGCTAGTTGGTTTGTATACAACCAGTGCAAAGATTGCCGTATACAGGCAAGAGAATGGCTGTTGCAAACTGATGTAATAAACCACTTGAGAAGCATATTCCGAATGACTTGTATACAGGCTCCTAAAAACAGAATAATATTGTCATATTCCACATATCCTAATCGAAAAATGCTTCAATTGGAATAAAGCCTAATTCTGTATATCTAATGGAATAATATGTTTACATGACGCATGTCTAATTCAGATTATATTCTGAATAAAAGTGGAATATTAATGTGCATTAAAACCAAATCATTGTCTTTTTAAATGTGATATTTGAGGAAACAAAATTGAATTCACCATCATCTTCCTCTCTTTGGGCTAAATCAGATACTCTCTGCTTTCCTTAAACACTTACATTTATTTTGATTGTTGAACTTGCATTAGTTCACACAGGTGCATGCAGCCACATACACGCATATAAAATGTTGGGTTCACACAAAATAGGCACACTTATTCTGCCTGTCCCATTTCCCTCCTCTCCACTACATCAGCTCTACAGTTACCATGTTTACTGTTTCTATTCACTTACTGACTCTTTCTCTCACTGTCTCTTTTGCACGCACACACACACACACACACACACACACACACACACACACACACACACACACACACACACACACACACACACACACACACACACACACACATTCAGAATCCAGTCGTATTTCAAGATAATTCTCGCTCCTCTGGTCTCAGTATCCTGAGCCCCTAGACACTGAATGGACCACAGGGAAAGCTGATCTCACAGACACATATTCACACACACACACACACACACACACACACACACACACACACACACACACACACACACACACACACACACACACACACACACACACACACACACACACACACACACGCATACACACACACAACTGCGTGTGGTCCACCATTTCAGTCCTCACCGTATTTTCTAATGCTTCATCAGGTCTGAAGGTCAGGGTTTTGGACTTAAGACTAATCTTTTAAATTCCTCAATGTTTCAGTCCCTTTTGTCTCATCAGAAGTCACCTGCCCACCTTTATTGCTTTCACTTCTACTATTTCTTTTGTTTGCAAAATTCTGCCTCCGCGTGACTGCAAAAGGTTAAGTTGTTTTCTTATCCATCTTCCTCTCTTTCTATTTTCTTCTTTCTTTTCCTCTCCTCCCTTTGCATAATTCAAATCAGAATCCCCATGTGAGCACCTTGCTCTTGACCTAGCTTAGAAGGCTCCTGATTGCTTTAATAGCAGTCTCTGGACCTGGAAGGTGGGCGTCTTTAAGGAACTCTGGTGAGAACGGTGTGTGTATGTGCAGTGTGTGTACAACCGAAGGGTGGTTGATTAGAACTGACCTCAAGAGTGTAAGGAGAAAAAAAAAGAATTACAAATATGCAAAGTGGTTGTGTGCGCTTGCATAGTTGGGGCAGAGAGGAGTGCAGAGAGGTCAAGTAGAACAAATGGTCAGTGGAGTGATTTCAAAGTCTATAAAAAACACACAAACGCTCACTGGATATATATGACTATGGAGCATTGGTCACTTTGAGGTTAGAGAAGTGAGGCTGTGATGGAAAAAATGTACAATCCCTATCCGTAGTCAGGGATAGCAAACCTGTGGTTTGTAGTGGGAAGCTCCCAGATGGGAGTGTAAGCGTGTGAAGCATAACATTACTGAGAGGGAATTTACGAGCTCCGTCTGCTTACCCTTGGCAAGTGAGATTTAAAATATCAGTTGGCACACAGAAGTATAAATGCAAGCCGCCATGTTTTGCCAAAGAGGCCCAAATGTGCACAAGGCTAAGTCCTTCAACAGTGGGATTGCCCTAGCATTAGCCAGAGTCAGGAGCTCCAAAGTAAGGCCAGCTAAGGTTGGGGTGAGGCCTGGCAAACCCAAAGATTGAGTCTGAATTAGGCCCACTATTCAAAGCTACTGAAAGGAGTTCCTGAGCCTCCTATTCTCTACCAGCAAATTGGGAGGAAATCTGGCTATTGTGTAGAGTTTTGAAGAGGCTGGTGGCGGGGAGGGGGGGTGCACACTGTGCTTACCTATAGATGAGAGTGGAGACAAAGGATCCTGGGACATCCAGGAGAGGCTTTGAAATCCCTCTTGGCTGGAGACGGAGGCGGCCTGGAGTAGCTCCTGGTGTAGAAAAGGTCAACAGTGCCCCGTCAGCATAGACAGCGAATGGAAGGGGGTTTAACTTGACTAAAGGGATAGAAAAGATAAAGATAAGACTTGTATTTCCATCATATGAAAAGAGTTATGGTACTTTCCAAAGAGTACTAAAAGTATGGTTGTTCTGGTATGTTTTTGATGTAGCAGACTTTAAGGTGATACTCCAACCGCAAATCAGTTGTTTTAGTATTAATCATCTACTGTAGGCTGGTGAAAGTTGTGTCAGTTCCCTCCTGTGGTCAGCGTGATTTTTTTGCTTTTTCTACCAATTTGCCTGAGAAAAAAAAAGAATCATAATATCCATATAAAAACTTCTCACACCTCCATGATCCACTTTTTCGCACACCGTTCAAACTAGGAAATTTTGACACTGATGATGTCATGGCCTCTTCTCGTGCCCTGTAGGATTATTTTCTCTCTCATATAACTCATGTAAGAGTTTTATGAGAGGGTTTAAATTTACATTTTCAGAATTTAGCCAACCATAGCCAGTGTTTGCACAGCAAGCTAAGTGCATATGATATAAATAGATGCCAAACTTCCGAAAGTTCCATTCTCTGTGCAGTTTGAACTACTGCTGTTTTCCCTTTCCATGGAGCAGCTGAGCTTCTTAAATGTGTGTGCCAAAGTGACAACAAAGCGACTCCTGATGATGATGATAATGATGATGCCAGTCTTTTTGGAGCACTTTGATGGATGAGGATTGATGTGACCTACGTTGAATTGTGTGTGTGCCTACATGCGTTTTTGTGTATGAGGAAAGACAGACAATCCCTCAGGCTAAATAGTCAGGGTATCGCCAGACACACACACATGAACGCAGTTTTTTTTGTCGGGCGGTGTTACACTGAAGCAACCCTCTTCCTGATCAGCAGTGCAGCCCGGGGCTCTTCCGGAGTCTCTCACCCCTACGAGAGTCCAACTCCCCCCCGTCTGGCCTACTATACCAATGCCACCCCTCTCTTCTTATTTTCTCTCTCTGTGTCTTTCTCTCTCTCATTAATCAATGTCAAGCCGTTCAACAACAAGGCCGGCATTCTTTCCCTGCCTGCCTCCTTGGTTCCTCGTATATGTCATTGTGCCCTGACCCTCCCCCTTCCACCAACTCAGCGGCCACCACCATCCTTTCACATGGCCGCAGAATCTAAACCCAGGCCCACACTGCCAACATGAAAGGTTGTTCAGTAAGGAAGAGGGAAAAAAAATTTGAGGAGGAGGCATTTCTCTCACTCCTATCTTTTCTTCCTCCCTTTTCCTGCCATCCTCGGGCAAAGGGGGAGAAAGGGATTCCATAGTCACTTACATAATTCATGGGACACACAAGAGAAAACGGCCCATTGAGTAGTAAAAAAAGTTTGGATGGAGCAGTCGTGGGGGGGTGGAGGGACATGTATGCCAGTCTTTGTGCCCTCGGACCCATCTTCCCTGCCTCTCTCCATTCATCACCCCTCCCCACACACACAGTCATTGTCCCATGTTCGTCATTAACCTCTGGTATAAGTCGGCCGCCTCTCTCCCCATCAAGACGCGTCTCCATGGGAAAGAAATCATTTCATCATCCCTTGGAGAACCGGTCGAATAGAGGTTTCATGGCCCCTTTTTTTGCTGATGTTGAAATTTTGATGTACAACTCAGATGCAAAAGTCATTAACCAGAGCGGTCTGTAGCTATCGAGGCGGAGAAAGGGAGAGGCAGGGCTTTGATAAGATGAAATTAAACTTGATTATGGTGGGGTGATGCTGACGTTAGCCATAAGGACTCATTCTTAGACATGTTCACATGATATTCACACATGTAAGACACACGCGGGCCTTAACATCAGCACCTTCAGCATTTCTCGATGTCCCATGGGCACTTGTCAGTTACCGTTACTCCTGGGTGTCCGTTTCATTGTCACATGCCGCAATTGCTCTTTTTTTTTTTCCATACTGCATTTCCACTATTAACCTGAAAATAAGTAAAGCAAATCACAGACCATCCTATCACTAATACCCTGTTTAAACACTTAACTGTCCACGTTTACATTGAATAATGAGACCACTTCTTGCATGAGCTCCTCGGCATGCCGTTTGTTTACAAAGAAGCGGATTGTCTCCAAATCAGCAGTCATTTGGAGGGGGGAGCATGTGCTTAGAAATCCTTTCTCTCTCCCCGTCCTCCTTCCCAGAGCATCTGTATGTATTTGTTGTACTAATGAACGGAACAAAAGTTTCCGGGGGCCCTGTGAAGGGGGGGGTTTGTGAGGGAGAACAGCCGTAGTGAGGCTGAAGTGCAGTCCACTGAGTGGTCAGACGCCATGAGGCTGACAGTGAGAGAACAGAAGACAGCGAGAGTGATGGAGGCTTGACCCGTCAACCTCTTCTCTATTTTCTCTGGCCTTTCCCTCCAACCCCTACACTCAACCCTTGTCTTTAGACCCTAGATGACCCTCTCTCTCATTCATGTCGAAAAGCTCTTGCAACCCCCCCCAAGACCTCAAAAGTCATATGCCTACTGTCTGCACATTTGCACCTGCGCAACACAAACACACACTATCGCAGCCGTCCAGCTAATCTCCTCGTCAACCTCAAAGACAAACAGTCTTTTTCATCTGCGCCAGTGGATGCAGAGACTCCAACCTCTTAACCTTTCATGCAGACCTGCAGACCTTGTCATGGAAACACACACATATACAGACACACCCGCTCGCTGTCACTCCCACTGAAAGCTTTACCTCCAGGCATAAAGTATGGATTTGTAAGGAGTAGGAGACGAATGAGTGGATGGATGGATAGACAGATTGGGAGAAGGGCAGGTAGAATGGTAGCGAAAGGAGGAGTGCAGAATGGACACTGGGCAGTAAATTACTTTGCCAAACAATCTTCCCCCTAGGTACCCTTGATAAAAGCTGTCCAAACTTTCCTTTACTGCTTTAAGTAACCCTCCTACAGTTTGTCAGCAGAGGGCTGGGAAATAGGATGGACAAACAGGTCGCAAGATTAAATGTTGCTGGGAGGAGAGAGGAGAGGAGAGTAAAGGACCCTAGGAAGGACCATAGGAAGCAGGATGAGAACGGTGTGGACATGCATGAAAGATGAATGGGGATGAGTTTGTATTAAAGACGAGTGCGACTCTGCTGTGGGGATGGAAGGGGCGCTCATACAGTATAAAAAATGAAACTGTTGAGAAAGGTTTGCACCAAGGAATGCATTCGTTTTCTTCTAACCTCAGGTTCAGTAGCTTCTGACAGACACACACACACACAAGTAGGCTCATGGGTCTTCATGGGTGGCATGACAGGATGCCACGCTGTGACTTAAAACATGTGAAGCATCCCAATTACAGCACACTGCAGGGCTAAGGCTGCAGAGATGTTTGTGCTTGTGAAACACAGAACACACTTTTTAACTAATTTCTTTAAACTCTTCCCATTTTAAGCAACATGGGCAACAAGTGGAGATCTCCCTGACCACACACACATGCAGCGAATGCATAATACTCACAAACGTACACACAAAGCCACATGCACCCATAGAACACTTTCTTTTTTTACACTTGTTGTCTGGCAACTTTGAGAATGTCTCTGCCCAGAACTGTGAAGAGAGAGTAAGGCCTGTTAGGAATGTTAATTTGGTAATTTGTTGTTTTATATAAGCAAGGGAGGGATGGGGGTGGTGGTGGTGCAGCGAGGGCAGCACACACACTGTGCATGTTTTGGTCTGTTGAGGGTAGGTTGTGTCGGAGGGCCAGGGTAATGCTGGGTGACAAGGTCCAGCTCAGTGATGCAGATGACTCCCAACCAAGTTATTTTTCTTCGGGAGAATCGGGCAAAAAAACCATGACGGTCGGAGAGCAAGAAGCGCCCCATGCCCATAGAAGGTATTAAGATGTCTCCGATACATAGCTGCCCTCCTCCCCCTCCTCCCCCCATGTCTCTTATTCTCAGTCCCTCTCTCTCACTCCAAAATCTGGGATGGTGGCCAAGTGCCACCAAGGACACTAAGGCTAATAAATCATCCTCGTTTCAACATCTGCCCAGTCCCATAGGGCTGCCCACCGCCGCCACCCCACCCCTTGTGAAGGTGGGTCCTTGGCTTTATTCCTCTTTCAGCATCTCTCCATACTCCCCCATTGACACCCCCTCCCTGACTGACAAAACGCCTATTGTCCCATGCCCAAGTGAAGAAGAGACCCTCTTTTCCCCTCTTTGACAAAAGCCGTCTGAAGCCAAGATGGGGACTGCCAGCCGAGATGCCTGGGACCCGTCAGGGGTTCCCCTTCTCCCCCTTCTACTTTTCTCCCGCCTTCTGGTTCAACCATTCCTTGCTCTCGATCTCTTTTTCACTTTTAATACTCCCCTCCTGTGGGGGTCACTCACTCAGCTCGCCCCCACCCTTTTCATAGTGGTGAACTCTCAGCCTCGCATAAAGACATCAAGTGACAGCAGTGAGAGAAAACAGCCAGATTTGGCAGAAAGAGATATTCGACATGGCTGTCAGTGGCCATTCTGCATGCCTTTTGTTCCCTTGGGTGTAGTTGAAATAGATAAATAAACAGTCATAGGCTGAAAAGCCGGGATCAGGAGCTTGTCGCATTTATTCATATTGAACGGAGAAGAAAAAGAGGCAAAAACCTGCTGCTGCCAATTAAGAAGAATGAGACAAAACTCAATTCACAGTGTTTAGATTTGTTTTCATGGCTGAGGCTAAAACTAAGCTATTCAGTGGCTTTTTTGTGTTTGCTCTAAAGATGGCAGTAGGTCTTTAGCATTGTGGGTGTCTCCATGTGGCAGAGAAGATCTGGGAAGTTGTCTCTGGACTCATCAGTTAAGATGCACTCTCTCCACGGTTACTCACAAGGCTTCATTTAGTGTGAATGCACAGCCCTTTTTCCCAGCACCTCAAACTCACCCCCAACAACGGGGAGTACCGCCCATAACTGTGCACGGGCCAGCCTCCGGCCACATTCACAGGACTGTCTGCTTCTAAAGAACAAAGTCACGCCACTTTGACTTGTCAAGATACTTTGAAGATGAGGCTTGCCAGGAAATTTAGCATTGCAAAGATGTGCTTTTTCCTTTCATTTTCTAGCAAAAATCTTTTTCCGCGCAATGTTAGGACAAAACAGACTTAATAAATGAAATGCATACATATATGCATACATATCTACTCCTCTTTATATAATTCATACATTGCAGCTGTGCAACAACAACAACAACAACACATTTTGTAACATTAATTGCAAGAACGTTGCTTTTTCAAAGAAGAAACGCATCTTATTACTGAAGGGTTAAGAAAATGGTATTCATAATTATTACATCAAGAAATGCTGCATTGTTTAACAATATTTTGTCTCAAACCTTACCTTTATGCAAATGTTTTCATTTTACCGAAACTACTCAAGCAGGGGAGAACATTTACCAACAACGCCCTGTGATGAATTAGTCAATTAGTGTTGGTGGCATTTTTTGTTTGATATTTTATTCTGAATTATGTAGATGGCGGCACTGTAATTAATGTTCTTTTTTTCTTTTTTTTGCAGTTGGGTCATTATGCATGAAATATATATTTGCCTCTAATTCAGTGTTTGCTCATTAAAATGGCAAGGGTTTCAGGATGGGAATACATCTCCACAAAGGGTTCTTAATATAAATTGCACACTGCATTCCAGTATCCACTATTCACTAAATATGTTTTGGTCATTCAAATTTCCCTCAACATAGCAATGATCAGAGCAAATTCATATCAGATATCATGAATAAAAACAGTCTGTAATCAGATTTTCCACTCCTGGGTGGACTGCATTCCTTCACTGCTCTTCCCTCCCCCAGCAAAACATTTAGATTTCCAATTAGCCCCTGAGAAGAATGGCTAATTTACCATGGCGAGCAGGCGCCTGATGTCTCAATCTGCCGGGTGTCAGCTCTGTGAAAAGGAGAATTCTCATGTAGGTACAAACAATGTTATAGAGACACATAAGCCCGTGTAAGGAAACATGCTGTACGTAGTGTGACTGCTGAGAAAAGATCTAATCCAGCATGGGGAGTAGAAGAAAAAGTCACTTTTTTAATAATTATATGCAATACAAATAAGGGAGCAATTTCAAAAAAAGAAAAAAAAAAATCAGTGAAGAGGGGTCTTATTGAGGCACTAGAGCGGCAGGACAGGCAGCAGTTCAGCATTGGCCCCAGATTGACTCGTCTGTGAGTGTACAGCCAGCCAGCTCCTCCACACAACACCCACATTGTCCACTGTGCCAAGGAGCCAGAGCAGCGCTCCACTCCTCGGGGGGCTGCCTGAGACGAACACATTATAGATACATGTTAGCCTTGGCCCGACCTTCTATATACTGTGTGGAGCACTCAGCGGAAAGAGACAGAGGAAGGAGGGAGGAGATGAGAAATGAAATGCACATGGAAGTTATTGAATGCTACAGAAAGGATAAGCCTATCCGACAGCTTCACAACCTCCAAAAAAGTCTTAAAGTCTCTCATAAAGAGGGCATTCTTATCACTCTTGAATCTACTGAATTGAAAATGCTGTGAAACAAGATATACTCTATCTAGACTGCGGGTGAGAAGAGATAAAGGGAGATAAATGCTATTTGGTGAGACAAGATGTTTGCAAGAATCCATTGGCTTCATAAGCTAGTGGTTTTGGCTTTGGTTATCTGTCAGAATCAGCTCAATGGATCTTCCATCTTGTTCTTGGTGCCTTATGAGGCCCCCTGCTTGTCCCGAATAGGAAACCTCAAAGCTGCAGTGCTATCATGCTGTGTAATGGTCACTAGCAAGCGTCCAAGCTCCTTCCCTCGGCCCTGATAGGGAGAGAGAAAGAGAGATCCCTGTCTGGCTCCCAAAACCCAAACAACATTAGTGTCACTGTCCTATTTCTCCCCGCCCTCCCTTTCCCAGCCTGCTGTTAAACACACACAGTTCCCCACAAAATGTTGTTTCAGCTTCTATCTCTCCACTGTCATTAACCAGAGGCAGGCTGACTGACTGTCTACGTGTCTGCAGCCAGTCCCTCATTCACTTAAGGCCCATCAGCAGCCACAGTCTTTATCTTGCCCAGGGTAGCCCTGTGATAACACTGTTAACAACAGCAATGTGTGGCGCGAGGGAGCCACTAGAGCTGCCACTGTCAGGGTGAGTAAGTGAGGTCAAGGGCTTTTAGTATCTGGTGACGTTTGCACCAAATGTGCTTCCAGCTTAACTCCCTGTCTCTTCTTTTCTCTTCTGTTCAAGCTCATGTCCATCATTTAGTTTTCCAACCCCTTCCTTCATCTACTGCTATCCAATGTAACAGTTTGGGGGGGGAGGAAAAGAAAAAAGGGCTTGGCAGGCCTGAGCAGGGCCTTCTCTCCCCACGTGCCTCAGGGAAAACACTGGTGTTATTTTAGAAATCACACTGTTAAAGATTAATGTGGGCCTGGAGGAGTGTGTCATCGTTCCTTAACGACAGAGCCGAGACACTGAATAAAGCCGGCACTGTGTTCTGTCCCGCAGCCCAAGGACAGATAAGTTTCCTCTCACCAAGCTCGCCCCTCTCCCTCCCTCCTCCTTTGTCCAATAACTCTCTCCCTAAGTCATCTATTGCAGCAGCAGGAGCCAGAATGAGAAAAGATGTAATGAGTGAACTACTCTGAAATTAGTTTCTTCCCTGATCTTAGTTTGTTTGGTCATCTCTTTTCCATTTTGTTATTGAAATAGACTAATGCATGGGCGAAGAATATCTTATGTTCTGGCTTTGCATATGTAAAAACAACAAAAAAAGGGTCAAGAGGGTGCATTTTCCATGCTGATTGCTCTCGTTAGATGACTAATGGAAAGTCCCGGCTCCAAGTTGTGACCAGGCAACTCCCCCCATAAAGTCATCTGTCATCATCCCATGGACTAGCCAGACAGACAGACAGCTATAAACCAGGGTTCAGAGACCACTGCGGAGCATCCTATCTGTACACATCATACCTTTGTTATTCTAACAGCCAGGAAGATGATGATTGCTCTACATTAAAAACTGGTATCACTGACACCAATGAAGATAAAACTGATAAGAGTATTAACAGTTGGTGATGACGACGATAAAGACCTGTGAAGTTTGATGGGTCTCAAGTCTGAGGTGTGCAAATGGGACTTAGTATCCCTTGCTGAAGGTTTTTGCTGATAACGGAAGCGCTCGATAAGCCAGGGAACATCAATCTTAGTGACAGAGATAGTCTCTGCTTCACACTAACAGGGTCGTAAAGGGCCTTCACCTTATATGGCCCAGCTAATAAACCCATTTGTGATGAGCCCGAAGGTCAACTGAATGGATATTTGCATTAACCTGCATGTGAGAGGTGGGTTTTGTCTTTGACAAAGTAAAGAGCATTTGGCAGTCTGACACCACTGATGGAGGGCTCAAAATTATGATCTTTGGTATTGATGTAACTGTACTTGGTTTATAACTCATAAGAGAGATTGAACTTTGGAATGACATGAGGTATCCGTAAGATACTTAAATTCTACTTGGCAGTGTCTTGCACCACAAAGTCCACTGTTGGACACACTTTTTCCATTCAGTGACCGAGGATAGCCGGCAGCATCATATCATTGCTTTTGCAACATCATTACAACGCAGACGTTTGAAGTCAGAGACCATCCCTGAAATGATCAAAGCAAGTGACACTTCAACTCATCTTGGGTTTTGATGGCAAGAACATCAGACAATGGCCTTTGTACAAGGGAGTGTGGCAGCTACATTATCTCCACTCAATTATATCTTCTCTGAAGAGTCCTCAAGGCCAAACCATAAAGCCTGATGACAGAGGCTCCAAAGATGTAACTGTATTATTGTCAAGCAGCAGTTGACAAGATGTCTCACAACCTGTTTTTACCGCCCAGCGCTGGTTTCATCCCAGACACACAACCGTTGATCTTTGAGCAAACAGGACAGTAGTGAATCAAACGATTACAATGTTCTGGGACATTGTAGCCATCTAATCAATTTCATTAGCTGCATAAATCATGACAGCTTGACATTTATTGTGGAGGTGATGGGTTGATCCTGTGGACTTGGAGACAGCTCTGGTGGTGATAAATGTTGCTATCTCTTGAGAGCACGGATAAATGGAGAGTGTGTGTGTACGGAAAGACAGAGGGAGGGTTAGAAAGAAGGAAAAAAACTGGACATGGAGCATTGGAGCCCCAAAAGGGTTGCTGTGCAGCAACAAATGTTAGACTGAGCAAATCAATGAGAGCAAAATGTTGGAGGATTCATTTGCACAATAGGGTTCAATCAATGATTTCTCATCTTTGCTTTGGTGTTTTTTAATTGTTGCCACTCCTAAAATGTGCTTTAGAGTTTGTAATTTTTGTTTGGTTGACATCTAGGACACTTTATAAAATTATTTGCTGTAAAATGTAAGGACATTATTGAATTGTTAGTTATTCCTTTGTCTAAAAGCTTTCATCCCATTATTTAGAAAGTATTAAATCCTTAATAGCGTGTTGATGATATGTCATGATATAGGGGCCATTATTTGCATTTGGCAATTCATTTTTCCTTTGCCTAAACCCCATGCAGAATGTGTTCCTCACTGGCAACCATAGTGAAAGAAACCATATGTAGCCGGTATGTCCAGACAGTATCTTTTGGCAGTAGTGACTGGCCTAACTGCTCTGGTCTTTATATATTTCCACTGTGCAAATTATCTGATTGGCCACCAGAAGAAATCACAAGGATAACCAGTGCACTAGTTACAGTCCATTTCTTAAACACAACTCCTTTTGTGTTTTATCTCAACATCATACTCAAAATGATAAACATGCTAATAGCAGCAATTACAACTATTAAGCTGCTGTTATCATTTATATCGTGTACGTGCCGAAATTACTTGAGTTTGAAATAAACCCTTTGATTTTACTTGTTGATGGCATTTGTAGAACGCCAAAACAAATAATGAGGAAATGCACAAAAAAGGAAGGACGGCATCATGTTAAACAGATGCAGGGTTCAGTATGTCTCGGTCATTTAATTTATATGTTTGTTGTGGTTAATGAAAGAGTGTGTGTTCAAGTTTATTGGTGCAATAAATACAGCTAAAATCACAGACTGCGTACCTGACAGAGAGTGTTATGAACACTAGGATCTGTGTACTCTTTCCTCGGCACACGCCATACCATTCACCTCTGTCCTGCTGATGACCTAACATCTAAGCTCTACATCTTCCCTGTAAACACAGAAGTCATACCAGTACAAAAAGACCATTGAGAGAGTGAAGATAGGCTAAAGAAGTAAGTGGATACTTTGAGTGTACAGAAGACCGAGGACCTCTTGGAGATGTTTGATCTGCATAACTGTTACTACTCTAATTATGTAATGGTTCTAGTACGTGTATAATTTGTCTCTATTTGGTGCATCAGATCAAATCAGAGTGCCCTGCTACACACAAACAAAAACACACTCATTCCCCTGAGCAGGAAATCCACGGTCAGGCCTTGTTTATTTATCTGCTGGAGAAATCTCGTCAGCGAGGCACCCGGTGTGGCTTTGGCCTTCTCAAGCATCATCATCATCATCGTGTGTAGGGCTTGACCTTGGTATAAACCCTCTGAGCCCTAAAGAAAGCCCTTGCTTGTCCCACGCACTGACCCATGTATACATGCACTTAGCCTCCAAGTCACTAGAGACTTTTCAGTTCTGTGTTTGGGCCCGCGCCCAAACTCTTAGTATATGTGTGTATATGTGTGTTGGACCAAATTGAAGAAAAGCCACAGATTTGCAGGGGGATGCCTGACCGACTAAGACACACAACTACAAAAACTGATATCTTAAAATGTCTCTTTCTCCTCATTTCCCTCCGTCTTGCATTCTGTCTAACTTCTGTCCACATCCAGTCTGCTTGTTTGAGCCAGTTTGTCCTTCCTGTACATATATTGGATTTGAAGGAAGCGGGAGAGTGGAGTAATGTAAAGCTACCAAAACCCCTCTGTTTATGTTGAAATATGCAAACGGTGTAAATATTTAGCTGGACCCTGACAAACGATATGCAATTTACTTGCCAGTTATCCGTCGTCACGTGACAATATCTCAGTGGCTGCTGTCCAGAAAAGCCCCTGATGCGATGAGAGATCCCCCTCTCTGTGTTTCCGTGTCCTTTTCTACCTACCTAAAGGAATTCCTGGTTTGAATTAGGAACTCATATTGGCAGTAGACAGAGGGACAGACAGTGTGGTCTGGTGTATGTTTCTAAATACACAAATTCAGTTTGCAAGGGGAAATGGAGATATGAAACATATGACATTGCTGAGCTCAAAAGCCAATATCAAATTTATGTAGTGCATAAATGTAAAACATTCATATATGCATGGACTGCGCTGGCATCTGAGGTACGTAAAATGAAAAGTATCCGTGGCATGACCTTTGATTCAATCTATATGCCCTCAAGTCAAGACCCTAAATCTTTCTCCCATAACCCCCCCTGCTTGCTCAGAGGCAATATGTGTCATCGGAAGAATAGGAGATCATTAGAAATAAGGCAATATTATTTTTCTTCCTGCTGCCACGTATCGATAAACTGCAACCTTTATCAAAATGAAGAGGGAGGAAGTGATATATCATTATCTGAAAAGGCATGCCACAGCAGTAGGCAGCAGTGCTGTGTAGGCAATCCTCTTAGGCCAAAAGGTAGGGTTATTTATTGGGTCTCAACCCTGCGGCTGTCACAGCATCTGCTACCGGAAGATCTATCGGCACGCCCTTATTCACTTATGATTATTACTGATCATCTGCCCAAATGGCTTATCAATAAAGCGAAGGCCAAGCAGATAATTTATCTGTATGGTTCTGTCGATAGCAAGTTCAGTGTCAACGGCCTTAAAAGGATAGGGGGCGTTGGACGTCAGGTGATGGATGATCATACAAGGCCCTGATGAAAATATGACCCTTTTAATAAATTTGCAGAAATCCTGCTCTCTTCCTCCTCCCTCCACCTCCATTTGCATTCCTCTCACTCTCTTTTTCATGAAAGTGAGCGTCTTTCCCAAGGTTTGTTTGCTGACTAAGTGCAAACCTCACCTTATAACGCCACTTTCTTACAGAGAAATGAGTTCAATCGCGGCAACTGTGAGATGTATGAGAACAAATATTGAACCCGCTCATTTCTACAAAGCATATATAATGTGTGTCAGCTAGACCACACATGTCTATTCAAGACCTGTGAATCATACAGGACATTGAAATGATGAGACAAACCTGCCCTGAGTCGATGCAAAGCCTGCCAGGATATTTCAGTACGACATTTTCTTCATAAATCACACAAAGACTCTTAGGACACGCGGGGTCAACGCTCGTTCTGTAAATATCAGCCGTTTGTATTTGACAAGTGGCCGTGACTTTCCAGAGTCGCACAATAGTTCCGAGTGTTTGTCTTCCAAATCTAACCTTTGTGCGCTAAGCCCTATCTCACCAACAGTTCTCAGTTCCGTCACAGGCCGCACCCTGCATAGACCCATCTGGATGTAGGGTTGGGTAACAGTGTGCGCCTTAGCGTGGTGTGATAAGTGTCAAGCTAATCTGATCTCTCCTCTTTCTTTCAGACACTGGCATCTCATGCATTCCTTTGGCGTGCGTTCCCTTTTGCTTTTACCAATGAACTGTATAATTTTCTCACATTAAGCTGCGGAGCAAAATGCAGATGGAGATAAGGCATCAAACAGTGATTATATTCATAATTACCTTCTTTATCAACTAGGACAGAGAAAGAGAGGGAACAAAAGAGAGGAAATTCCCTATCAGCATTCCCATGGATGTTTGCCTTGGCCAAGCACCTCAAGTCTTCTGCTCATTAAAGTCATCATTAATATATATTATCTGATGGACGCCCAGTTTCCTGGTATTTGCAGTGCAAACTTCTATCCTGTGTCCTCGTCTCCTAGCCTGGTCTCCCCGCCTACCTACTTAAGCTCAGTGAGCAACCTCATTGTTGAGGCATGTTTTTAAGAGGTCATAGCTCTGGTCTTGTTTTGGGTCTGCTGTTAAGGCCCCTATCTGTGGGAAGCCTCAAAATAGCCTCATTTTACTCCCCTTTAAAGGTCAAGCCACGAGAAAAAGACTTGGAGCTACAACCAGGCACCATCTGACTAAATGCTAAAAAGCCGACTGAATCAGACGTGTATCCTTAGTCAAACAATCCCTGATTCTGGCAGGAACGTGTAAAAGGTTCGCTATCAGGGTGTCAAATGATAGCAAGAGACCTCAGAGAAAAACACAGGAGACTTTATATCCTCAGTTCTTTTTCTTCCTTTTTTGGAATAGTGCTTTTACATTGAATGTAAAATGTTCCAATCAGATTTGCCAGTATCTGCGAGTCAGGGGAGTCAGATCCATTTGTTGAGATCATGTTTGACATGATGGTTAGCTCCTATTTTAAAGGCTACAGCAATGAGAAACAGAGCCTCCACTTTCATCTTTTCTTTCTTTTTTTTCTTCCTTTCTCTCTGACACAAATACACTTTCTCTGCAGTTTAGTATTCAACACGACCCACAGTGAAAGACCGCTTCCTTTCCCATCTATACGTCAAAAAGATCAATAACCAGTCCAGGGCATTGCCACCGCAATGAAACCCTGTCAAAGTGCCAAGAAGCTGCAAAAGTTCCCAATAAATGCGTAGCAAAACTTTCAATTTGTGGCTTTCTTGGTGTGGCTGTTGCAGCCAATGGGTTGTCAGTCAGGGCCCCCGTTCAAAAAGCCCTGAGGTTTGTTTGCTGCTCGTTCTTTTTGGAAACTTGCGGCTTTGTGACATCCGCAGCCATCCATTGAGCCGTGTTGCTGTATTGCCTCATATTATCCAGAGTTGAGGAGAATTGTTTTTGGCGACAGAATGCTAACATTTTCCTACTTGGGGCCCTCTTCTCCTCTCGCCTCAGGATGAGGATGATGATGAGCAAGCTTCATGAGGTCGTCCTCTAGTTGCTATGGCTACGTAGCCCTCTCATTGGTTTGACTGGAAGTCATGATACGTGGGACATTCTATGAAGGTTTGACTTGAGCTGTACGCACAAAACCACCACATATGCTTCATGGGCCCTATACAGAAAACCCTTTTTTGGGCATTTCTGCTGTTTTTTCATGTTAAACGAGTTCTGGAAATAAACTGAGCGGGATCTCGCTCCGTCATGTGTTTCAGGCCTTGACATGTCTTGTGAAAACAATGAGGCAGTCCACTCACTGAGTGTCTCTCCCCATGTCTTGTTTTCTTTGTCCGCTTGGTCATCATGGCATGTCAATACGAATGGTGCTAAGGTGGTGTTGAAAAACTCCTGACTCTGTCCAATAACAAAAGCTGTGCTATGAAACACTAATAATGGTGGGATTTTCCCTCCTGCCTAGTGTGAAAGCACACATCACAGACATGGTAAGGTACATACACACTCAAACACACACACACACACACACACACACACACACACACACACACACACACACACACACACACACACACACACACACACACACACACACACACACACACACACACACACACACACATTCACACATACACAAACACACACATTTACACTCACCCCTAATGAGGGTCTGGACAGCTCTTGGTGGAAGGATTCTGCAGGTGGCTGCACTTTCATCAAGCCACGACTGGATTTGTTTATGTTTGAGGTCATATGGGCCAGAGAGAGACGTTTTTTGTGCCCAGACCCACACACTTTCTAATTACCCTCACTTCAGTGTTTTCTCTTTGCCATAAGACATATTGACATGTCAGCATCCAGCAGGGTAGATACAGAACAAATGGACAATTTTACCTCTCTGTGTAGTGGAAAATCTATCCCTCTCAACATAGGCCAGTTTCTATTTGGACCTGTCTAACCGACCCAGAGTAAAAGTCATTTTGAGATGACTCTGACACGTGCAATAAATCATTGCGCCGCCAGTCAGTGGCCAATCACATTTTCCGTCCCTAATTAATAGCTTATTTATTTGCTTGGCGGGTTCCTACTGCATAGCTTGCTATTTTATGTGTTTTTTGTCTGGTATGTGTGTCTGTGTGCGCGTGTGTGTGTGTTTGTGCAGGCAATACAGTATGCCAGTGTTGAAAGAGCATCTCCACCTACCTCTGTGTTGTTATTGTCATCATTGCACAAGCCCTTTTTTCACCACTGGAAACCCTGATCGTTTAAAAAGAAACTCATTGGGTAACTTTTTTACAGACAATAGCAATTTGGATTACAATTGCATCGAATGCAAAGCCGGGGAGCTTTATAATTAGCAATTTCCTGACAGTCAGCTCAGCGTTTTCTGTACCCAAAACTGAGGTTTGGACGATAGAGAGCCCACACCCTCCCGACCCCCCACCTGAAGCTGAAAGACATTAAGGCATCAGTAAAACCACTCATGTCTGCTTGCATGTCTTCTGCAGTTTTAGGTTACTCTCGCACAATTTGATACACACGCATATTTACACTTGGCATGTAGCTGAACAGAGCAGGGGGAAAGTCTAAAAATCGTCCTATAGTTGTTGAACGCCTGGTAGCGTTTTAGACGACTCAGCCAAGCTGTTGGTTTTGTAAACTGTTACAGCTGGTGTTGCGCATTAAAAGAAAGGGGGAAGTCCTCTTCTCTCTCTCTCCCTCTCTTTTACTCTCTCTCACTCTCTCTATGTCCATTTTACAGGCACATTTTTACTTACAGGGTAACTTCATTTGTCATCCTGAAACCCCTTTTGCTCTACCACACAGATGTAACATTGAAGGGTTACACTGTGTAATCCACAAAATATATGAGTGAAAATAGTAAAATCGAGAGTAACACATTTTGAGAAAAAATAAATGTTTGCTTTTAGGCGAAAATAGCTCATTGTAAACTGCCTCTTCATTTTTTTCAAACCAGCGCACCAGAATCTATCGCTATTTTAACAGAAGCCAAACCATATTTCTCTCAGGAATAAAATACACTCACATATGCCCCCTCACACAATGCTGCATAGATGCAAGCATTCGTATCGTGTCTGCAAATTTCCCCGCTGCGGGACTAATAAAGGATTATCTTATCTTATCTTATCTTATCTTACTGATTCATTTAACTCTATTCAGCAATTAACCAGCAATTTGAAGCATTATATGCAAATAAATCAACAATACCTGCGCACTTTCGTTCACTTGTACACACTTTATTAACACCTATTTAATATTGTTACTGTCAAGAGTTTTTTCATCCATGGGCATCTGACGTAAACCAAAAAAGTAAAGGATTTCTGTGTACGATCATGAACACACAATACGATGTACTATATATTTTCAAAGATTTTTATAACAACTGAGAAAAAGCTGATCAGGCCCCTTAGCTTTGTATATTTATTTTATGGACAGAAGCTGATCTGACTTTGATGAAACTTACTGCACCTCACCTCTCATGGTTTTGACTGGTAACTGTAGCGCCCCTATTTTGAAAGGGTGCAAATTTTTCTAAATAGTGGCGTTACAGTTACCAGTCAAAATGATGTGACAAATTTGATTGGCCACGAGGGACACGGCATCTCTTGTTGTTGCGTTGTGTGAAGCTGATTTCAGGAACAGGATGCTTCTGTAAAGGTTTAGATGACGTTTAAGTAGGCTGAGAACACTGTTGTAAGTATCTGTGGTGTAATTGCTCCCATTTGCTGAGGCTGAGAAACAGATCCCTTGACAGCTTAATGTAGGAAACCACTTCGTACGGCACGCCGGTGCACATGTGGCCCATCTGGTTCACTGTTTAGTGAGAGGAGAGAAAGAAGAGTTGAGAGTGAATTAATGTTGAGATAACTGTTTTTCTAATTTACTAGGGAACAAGTAGACTCACAGAGAAAGTTACCGTATGAACACCTTTATCTAGAGGCACATGTGAGTGCACACACCCACAGTCTCCTAAACACAATTCATAATCACCTCAAGTGAATTGAGGCCTTGTATAGAAAGTCGCATAAAAGAAGTTGCTGTATGCCAGAACTGAAAGAATGGCTCCACAGTCTCCATGGCAGATTTCACAGCAGATAAATGTCTATTCGCCCAATCACGGTGGGCCACGCTGGTTGAGGAAATACAAACTTCAATATGTCAGCTCTAATGTAAAGGCAACCAGTCTTGCCACAACACCCAAACAACACACCTACTGTGAAAGGGGCAGATGAGGAGGATAGGGAGTCTGTGCTGGGGAAGTTTTATGGGCCTAATTTCACTTAAACTCAGTAAGTACCACGCTGATCCCTCACCCCACCTAAATCTGCTCTGAAAACAGTCTGCATCTCTTCTTTGATCCTCACTTGCCATCAATGGGCTTCTGAGAGGGAAAGAAAGAGACAGACAGACGGAGAGAGACTCTGGGTTGCCATTATATGTGAAATGCCCCCTCATTGCAGCAGGGCAGCCCCATCTCTTCATCATTCCCCCACTTCCTTCATTTCCTCTGGCAGACACTGGGAGCATTCTACCACCCATCTGCCCCAGTAAATATTGCTTGAAGGCTTAATTATACACACACACACACACTCACACTTACTCACACACACACACTCAGCTAAATTTCCTGCAACGCTGAAGCGGAGAATTAAAATCTGTGGGGCATTCATTCATCAGAGCGTGTGTGTGTGTGTGTGTGTGTGTGTGTGTGTGTGTGTGTGTGTGTAGTGTTATTTTTGCTTCTGTGTATGTTTTTGTGACCCCTCAGTCCATTATTATATCCCTCTGGTCACATTTGTAGCCCAGAGGGTCTGTGTGATGAACTGTGAACACCCTGTGCTTGTGTCGTCAAGCAGCGACGGTCACAACCCATGGCCGAGTCCCTGTGAAGCACAGGAATCAATATTCTCTTTTCATTCTTTATAAAAACTGATTTTCTTCTCATCAAATCAAATGTTGTTGCCTGGTTTATTGTTTTTCTTGACTTTGGAATAACAGTGTGGGGTTTTTGGAACCATTAAATGCTTCACCAATGTATATCTTCTTTTTTTGTGTTTTCTCAGCAGATGATGAATGACCATGACGAAGCCTCCCCTGACAGCTGCATCAAAAAGGTAGGATAGTTACACCGGTTGTTTCTATTTTATGAATCCTGTCTCTGTACGCCTGCCTCACATGACAACTATCATGCTGGATTTATCTTTACATCAAAAGTATGGAAAGTCATTGTGAGGGGGAAGTGATTAAGTCACAGTTTATAGCAAACATAAAAAGTAGAAAGACATTTATTTTTACATTTGTATGTCTGCATTTGTAAGACAATGAAAGAAAGTTTCCTCTCAACTCCTCTGGCTCTGCTGGATCGCATACACACTAAATATCTCCAAAAATGCACATCCAGCTGCAGTTTTGTTTGAGAATTTTTTTGGGTTTACAGAAAAAGATCATCTGCGTGCTTTGAGTTGTTTGAATACATACATACATATATATATATATATATATATATATATATATATATATATATATATATATATATATATATATATATATATTACTATCATGAATATTTGTATTAGAATTACATTAAATTAGCTTTCTACAAAAGACTCAGCTCAGCATGCAAAGGCTTGAAATAAATCATCCTTATTTTAAGAATTAATTGGCAAGTGTTTCAATATCTAAAAAAGCCCTTCTTATCGAATAACTGAAAATCCCTCTTCACTCACACAAAAGCACAAATGCACAAATGTGAGAAACGCACACACACTGTGACCGACACGTCCCATTGACCAGTCACTGACCACTTTATGAGGTGATAAATTTATTGAAGAGGTTGGGCAGTTTGCTTTTACGGCCAGTGTCGCCGGGTCAAGACAGGACAGCGAGAGAGTTCATGTCCATCTAATGGTCCATGAAAGAACAATGTTTGCAGCAGAGTGGACACTCCTTCTGAAATAGACTGAAGCAGTTCGGCTGTGCTCCTAGTCAAGTCAATGGCAGGAGAGTTGAGACCCGAATCAATAATTGAAAATGGGATAGCAGTAAATTATGTGTGGTTTTATCAGATTAGAAGAGCAATCCATATTTGCAGTATGGCACCAGTATTCAAACTACTCCCAAACCCACTATTGGCATTGTCTTTTTTTTTTCTTTTTCACTTCAGAATTGATTGACTGACCTTGCATCCCAATATTAATACGATACAAAAATGGTTGAAATATGAGCTTTAGTTGGAAATATTTGTTTACAATTCTTAGGTGGACTTTGATTAATGTTGGTTAAAAATGTTGGTTAAAACTGAGCTAAAAACATTCATTATGTCACATGAGTGGCGTTCATTATTGATTTAGCTGTCAAAGAAATTGAGACTGAGATGTGGAATTTGTCTGCAAAGTTTGCATGGCCTGCTTGTCTTATCTTACATGACATGATGGTCAAAACACCAGGAGCAGAACTAATGGTGGACTATTTTTCAATAGATAATCCAGCTCCCCTTAACAGAAGCAGTGTGTGAGAAGAGACTCCTTGTGAGCAGCCTTAGCAAGACATATTTCACTTACACTTTTGGCATACTTCACAATTATGACCAGTCTGGCCCTTAGAAAAACAAAAATCTCATACATGTCCTCATTTGCATTTCAGGTCAAGGGTCTTGTTGCTGTTCCCTCTAAAACAGGCGGGCATGCAAATCACAGACTGCCTGGTTGATTTGAAATCCTACATTACTCAATGAGTTTATTTTAAGAGTTGACCGCAGGTGGTTTGGGCTGTTCCCTGTTCCCCACATGTTCGTACAATGTGGAAAAACCTAGACGGATTCATAAACTACCTCACCGCCCTTCACATAAGAGTGGCCCGTGCACGCCGCTCTGCACGCACACACATTTACACTCTCAGAAATGCAAAGACGCGCATACACACACACACATGCACTGGTCGAAGCGTAATGTGCAACACACACTCCCAGACTCACACAGATGACAGAATACAGACATACAGTATGCTTACCTGGGGTACATAAAATCCAAACACACACACACACACACACACACACACACACACACACACACACACACACACACACACACACACACACACACACACACACTGGCCACATCTCATTATGCAGAGTGTGAGTCGCGGTGGGCCCTCATCGGGCGGTGGCAGACCACATGCCTGTTATGAATATGAATGAAATTATGCATGAGCTATTCCTTATGACATGACTCATTCATCCACATCGTGCAGTCACTCACACACACACACAGTGCATGGGCACACGCACATAAACATTGACTTCTCCTTTCTCCACCATATCATTAACATCGCTATGCTTGATTAAGGCAGAATGTTAATTGAGTTGTAGCTTGTGAATAAACTAGTTCACTGCTGAAAGGTGTGTGTGTGTGTGTGTGTGTGTGTGTGTGTGTGTGTGTGTGTGTGTGTGTGTGTGTGTGTGTGTGTGTGTGTGTGTGTGTGTGTGTGTGTGTTTTGCATGACTGCAAGCGCTATTAGTTTTTATTTGTTTCTGTACTTTACATTACAGAAAAAAAAGACATGTTCTCTTCTTTTGTATAGAGGGAAATATCCGTACATTATCGAGTCAATGTAAACTATATTTCAGCCACTATGGTTATTTCTATATAGGCAGGCTGACATCTCTTGCACAAAACAGGCAGACTACATGGGTGGATTAATAAATGAAATGAGATGTATGAGTACTGGAAGACATAAAGAGGGGCAACTTTAGGTTTCTCTCTCTGTTTGAATAAAGTCCAGAAGCAAGAGGTCCTGACACAGATATTTAAGTAATAAAATATTTAGTAACCTCATCAATATGTGCCAACTTCATAAGTTATACCATTACCGCACACGAATCATAAAAATAATGACATAAAAGTAAAATAAAACAAACAAGAAAAATCAGGATATTATTTACAAAAGATATATGTCTTTTAGAGAATTATATATATTTATATATGCATAACCCACTAGAATCTCAATAATACACGTCCCCTCTGTGGGACGTGTATTTTAATTGGATACAAACCTATCAATAATATTATAGGTATTATAGAAACATTTGTATTTCTTTCCACGTATTGACACGTTCAAACTGACCATGAACACGGATTCATTCAACCTTACTAAGTCAGTCTGAAAAGAATGTAAAGGCAAGTGGGGGGCACTGGTAGGTTAATGCAAGGGATAAAACGGAAGCAAAGATGTTATTGTAGCTTCTCCAGTCCACTTACTGAAAGCTGCCCAGAGCTAACAACTGTGTGTGTGTGTGTGTGTGTGTGTGTGTGTGTGTGTGTGTGTGTGTGTGTGTGTGTGTGTGTGTGTGTGTGTGTGTGTGTGTGTGTGTGTGTGTGTGTGTGTGTGTGTGTGTGTGTGTGTGTGTGTGTGTGTGTGTGAGAGAGAGAGGTTTAAGGCCTTGGATTCATATCCAGCGCTTGCTTAGATATGGATCGAGCCATAATGGCTTACACACAGTATGCATCTTTGCACCCCACCCACAGGCAGAAAATAAAAAGATGTGTTATCGGAGTTCCCTCTCTGCTTACTTCATCCATCCTCTACCTCTCATTTCATCCCCTACTCTCTCTCAGCAGATGCTTTGGTGTTGTTGGAGCTATAGATTGCTATCGGTGGCTATTGATGGTAGGATCAAGGATTGTTTGGTTTGGTCCGGTCCGGCCATATAAAACAGGACTATCTGTCTGTTTAGCTGTCTAGGCCCTGCTTACGTATATTCTCATTCACCCACCGCAGATATACTTTAGTCTGTGTGAGTGTGTGTGTGCACGGGGAAGTTAATAGGGTATCGGAGGACTTGTGTTTCTTTTTGGATTCCTTGGATTTGAAAGTGGTAGCCAGATAGGGAGCAGGGGTTAAGAAGGCAGTCTTTGCACTGTGTATGTGTTTTGTGTGTGTGTGCATGTGTGTGTGTGCGTGTGTGTGTGTGTGTGTGTGTGTGTGTGTGTGTGTGTGTGTGTGTGTGTGTGTGTGTGTGTGTGTGTGTGTGTGTTAATCCTCATCTTCAGAGGAGCGCTGCTGTCCATCCTGACGTGTGTAAACACTCCAGCAGATCAGATGGCAGATAATGACTTCCAGATAGACACCCTCCATTCAACCAACGGCAAAAAAATCAATGAGCACTGATTGCTTTTTTCCCAAGACGATCATCTCCCCCGAAGGCTACTATCTATCTCTCTCTCCTTCTATCTCCTCTGTCTCTCTCAATTTCTCTGTCTCTCTCGCTCTCCAAGGCCCATTCATTCACCTCTCAATACAACTGAGATTGAATCAATTCATGCTGCTTTTCACAGGGGATTTACTCTGAAAAGATACAGCGGAATATCTCTTTAAGACGATCAAGTCTTTGCAACTTCGCCTATGTCACTCTTCCTCACTTATTTGTCTGAGTGAAGGTGGACATGGTTGCCTAACATATTTCTATTTAGCACTCATGATTTCCAGATAGTGATTTGTGTCTTTCTTTCTATTCTTGACAGAGATGTTTTAAAGTCAAACTCCAGCACTATTTTTTTGTGACGCAACATATGCAGTAAATGATTAAGATGCTGCATAAGTTGCAAATGTAGAGAGGGGTTCATATGAACTCTGACCTATAAGTAGATTTTTCCCACTCCATGTTGAAAGATAAGGGAGCCAGTTGGGGGTCAGCTGCAGTTGTGAGTCCATGTGCGTGTGTGTGCATAGTTGTCTGTGAATGTCTTTTTTTTTGCCTCATATCAAGCCGGGGAATTGAATCTCTAAATATGCTAGCTAAATGACCCTTAATGTATGAGGGCTATTATGTGGACAGAGGGAGGCTCATGGGTCACAGAAGTGATCCAGTGCTCCAGGCCATAGTTTACCCCCTGCCAACAGCGCTACACTCCCCCATCCCTCCCCCCTGCTTAAATAGGCTCATGATTGATTGATAATTATGATAATTTGTTTGAAATGATTATCTGGATATTATAATCACTGCCACCCCCGGTGCGCCACGGGGGCAAGTCATTTTTCATACTGCTGAACGTCACAAATGCCCCCTGGTTACAGAGGTGGCTCTGTGTGTGTGTGTGTGAGGGGCTGGGGGTAGGGGGGCACTTTTGAGCAAATTTTACCTAATGGCCAAACTGATGCCAGTGATGCCATTGCGCCCCAAAATATTTTTATAATAGAGTTACATTGTTAAAGAGACATCTGTGAGTGAGTGAATATTTATTTTTTGTAAATTAACTTACCAGTTAAAACACATGAAAAGCCCTTATTTAAATAATTTGGTCCTACAACTCGTAACATTCACTGATAGTCCAATCCAGAGTCATTTCCGTTCCTCAGTTTGTGTGAATGAGAAAGAGGATGGGCCGAGGGCTGGTAGGCGGAGTTAAAGGATATAGAATGGCCCATGGATATAGAATGTTGCTACAAGATCCTGGTAAATATATCAGAATTTTTAACTCTGAAGTCAAGCTTACTCTGCTTCATGCGCACCATACCAACTTTTTTAGGAATGAATGGGATCCTGCCACCAACGCTGTATCCAGTTCTCTTCATACATCCATGAGCTGGCTCCCAAGAGCTATGGCTTGTCTGTGGATTGATTTGACCAGACGCAGACATTGTTTCGCAGGCCTAGAAAGTTAGATTTAACCAAAACATCTCTGTTGCATTCAAATTTTACTCAGTCTGGCAAAGATACTATGCATGTCAATTAACAGTTTGAATAATTGTTAAATTTCTACTTATTAAGCAAAATTCCAAACATTTTCATTTATATCTGTTTTGGACTGTTGGTAAGACAAAATAAGCAATTTAAAGACTTCACTTGACTCTGTGGCATTTATTTTCAGACATTTAATTTACTAAAATAACTAATTAAGGGACTAATAGTGACAGGAAATGTAGTGAGTAGGAGGTGAGATAAATAGATACATAGAAAAGTTTGTCAACACAAAATTGAAGAAGAAAGACTTTACCTGTATGATTTACTTCATGTCTGCGCTTGAAAACTAAACCGATGCATGATCAGGAAGTTCCCAAACATCTTCTTGTCATTCTCGGGTGGTGAGCAAACACTGCGTCGCTCCAATCATCCCGTCTTCTCTGTCATTTTGAAAGGAAGAGAAGGGGAGGAGTGTGTGTGCATGTGTGTCTTGTGGGGGGGTGCAGGAATAATATTTGCGGTTTTCGCTTCGCCCCGAGATGACTTAATGATGATATGGGTCTCTTTCTTCTGCTGGGCAGGGTTACATTTTAATGGGCCCTGAGTGACATGTTTTCATTCGGCTCTGTAACCTGCCCCCCACCCCACACCCCCATCCAGCAGCACCACCGACACCACCGTCACCACCTTCATTCACATCCCCCTCCCTTCAAAATATACACCGCCAAATCCTGCACTGCGTCAGGTCAGACGAGGGGAAAAAAAGGTGGTTTAAAACCGGAGGCGGTGAGCACCGAGCTTCCATGTAGTGTTTGTGTAGAAGGTTACCGAGGGATGGGGAGTGGTTCCTCGCAGACACACAGACAAATATGCAGAGACTGAGCTCACATGGTCGAAACCATGTATGTTGGGGAATGTTTGGATCCTAAGGCAGGATAATCTTTCAAAGCATACCGCTTGCCTCCGAACATCAACCTGTACTTATAAGGTGAAATTGAAAATGAAATATTCCCCTGAAAAACTCAATGCATGTAAGTTTAAAAGGTGATTCTGAAAAGTTTGTAGCTCGCTGCATCGCAGAGGACGGCTGGTCACTGGCACTCCTGCAAATCTGCTGTTGATCCGTCTGTTCAAGATGTTCCAAACCCTCAAGATGTCGACACATGGCTAAATACACTCCTACGTCATTAAAGCTTAGCTGGAGGTGTTATATTGATTCATTATTGATTGTTAATAGATTATGTTGGAGAGGTTTGTGACATTTTGCCATTATCAGCAAGCTACAAACTATTCAAAGCCAACTTTCAAGCTTACAAGCGGAGTGTATTTGATGCTCAAACGATAGTTTTGGGTGTATTTAATCATTGGTTACATTGATTATAGACAACCAAGTCATCCGTCCAGATTTTGTGAGCCGATAGCGTTGATCGGTAGAAGGTCAGGGTCTGCACAAAGTCGTTGGTTGTTGGAGAGGAGGTTGGGAGTAGGAGGAGAGGTGAAGACAGAAAGAAATGCTCTTTCTCTCTCTCCGTCTGTCTTGTCTGTGGGAACTGTCCCAGCTATGGTCACTGCAGAATGCTGTCATTATGCCTTCTGAGGGGCATTCACTCAAAGGCCACTGCTGTGTGTCACTGTGTTCATGTATGTGTGTGTGTACGAGTGCTTGAGTGCCACTTTTTAACTTGCATTGGCACTTTTATGTGTGTGTGTGTGTGTGTGTGTGTGTGTGTGTGTGTGTGTGTGTGTGTGTGTGTGTGTGTGTGTGTGTGTGTGTGTGTGTGTGTGTGTGTGTGTGTGTGTGTGTGTGTGTGTGTGGGCCCTGACTGACGCATCTCTGTTGTTATCGCCGATCATAACCCAGCGTCACAATGGAGTGAAGCGCTGGGAGAGGAATTCAAGTGGGAACGAAAAGAAAGAAAGAGAGAGAGTGGAACAGATAGAGAGGGGCAGAGCGAGGGGGCAGAGGAGAAGCACGAGGTGATCGGAGGCACTTTCACATCAGCTGGCTCCCTGACCTCTCTCTCTCTCTCTCTTTCTCTCTCTCTCTCTCTCTCTCCCTCTCTCTCTTGTGCCTTTCACCCTCTATCCGTCTCTCATTCCGTCTCTTGCAGTCTTTGTCTCTACATAATCTCTCTCTCAGTGGTCATTCCAACACATTCTCTGGGGTCACCCAACAAAAGGAGGACGATAGTCTGACAGTTGCGGGGGCTGTCATATGATTTCCTCACACACACACACACACACACACACACACACACACACACACACACACACACACACACACACACACACACACACACACACACACACACAAACACATGCTCATTTTCACACATTTGTTTTTACTATCCGTGAAAGAACATTCAGCTCCCTAATGATCATTACATGTCTAAGGAGAATGCCTCTCTTAAATACTTGAACTTCTGGGGTTACATTGTTAAGTGTAATACTTTTTGATATTAACAGTATTTTCTTAATATCTGTGCCAATGGAAAACCTGTCAAACATAGGCCTTCTGTAGATGAAGTTTCTACCTTATAAAATATTTTGCAACTGGACAGGTGTTTCACACAAAAATGAAAGTGCACACCTAAACATGTTTTTTTAGGCCATAAAACTAAATTATATGACTGTATTTGAGGAAACCCATCAGTATATTGACATTTCTTACCAAATATATAAAAAATGGCATTTCATGGTTCATAAATCAGCCCTAATTTCGCAACGTTAATTCTGAGATGGAGTCGACTAATTGGGACTAATCTAAATCATGAAATAATGTTAATAAACTGTCTGATAAACCCTAAATTCATCAAATTCTGTGACCCCTGCTATATCTCGCTATATGTAGCTGTCATATTCATGCATCAGGTTTTCCGTCATACGGTAGTGAGTGGGGTTTTATCCTTTTGACAACTTTTTTGCAATTTCTCAAAATTTTTCAGTGGACTTAGACTTAGACCTGGGGCGGAAGGTACACTTTAAATGTCATGAACTGATATTCATTTTGCTTTAACCCTTATCCAAAACTTAATCCCAATGCTGATGTTCGGACGTTAACCCTAAACCCTAGGACATCATATTGTCAAACTAGGTGGATAAATATTCTTGGAGCTCTTCTTTGAAGAGCTTTGAATATGATTTGAATATGGTTTGGTGCAAAGCCGAGATATTTCACATGACATCTCTCGGCCTTACCACTTACTGGTTAAATGTCCCCACTCTGGAGGATTATCATCACCCTTATGTGCTTGTAAGGACATTTTGCACTCATACACTTGAAAATAGACACAAAAACACACACACACACACACACACACACACACACACACACACACACAAAAACACACACACACTCTGTCTTGTCTATCAAGAAAGCAGCGAGTCCATTAAGGCAGACATAGTGAATGCAGAAGGCCGGCTGGTCAAGCATTGGTGATAATAACATGACGACCCGCATGGCGTTGCCACGGAGACTCAGAAGGCAGGGGGAGGCAGAGAAGAGAGAGTTGTGTGGTCCTGCTCTTCAAAAATATGTTCTCGTGTCAGGCTAGGATCTCCCTTCATCTGTGTGTGAGACCGACTGGGTGCATTGAGACGCTACATCTTAATGGGGAGTATTTCTTTAGTGTTAGAAAAAAGTCCTCTGTCCCACTGTACTGCAGACACACCTTTTTATGTAATCTTCAGCTGTTGCGGCTAAGAATACATTTCTCTGAATCCTTTCTTTATATTTTTTGCAGCTCAGAATACTTCACAAAATACTTTTTCATTTTACGTTTTGAGAAAAGCTATGCATGAAATATTTAAAGGAAAATATTGGCTTTGGACACACTTGCATCTAAGTTTTTATGATGTCCCTCTTTGTTGTTATTTTTCACAACACTTAATCAACTTGAAAAGAGGAAAGACAAAAAAAAACATCCAGAGATGGCGTGGGAGATGATGAGGTGTTGATCATTAGATAGATGGGCAAGAAGATGGAGTTCAAGCAGGAGAGTGAGCGTCAGTAAAGATGGAAACCCTGAGAGGGCAAGAGACAGCCGGAGGCAGGGGGATGGGGGGCAAGACAGGGAAGGAATGCCAGAATGCCCAAGAGAGGCAAGAACTGCCAGCCCAGTCACAGACACGGCCCGTCTGGGGAAGAGAGACAGAGAGTGGGGGGTGAGAGGCTGGCCCCGCCAACACAAGGTCATGTGAAAAAAGATCCCCCTTTCTCCACCCACCCACCTACCCATCCATCCATCCATCCATCGCTCCATCCATCCCTGTGTCTGCACATCTCTCTGCCCCCTTGAATATTTTGGGTAGTCAAAACATCCAAAAAAATGGCCTTAAAAAAAAAGGAAAGAATACAAGATAGAAGTGAAGGATGAGACGATGGCGGAAGACAGTGGAAGTGTGTCTGGGCGTAACAAGTCTTAAAGGAGCTTTTAGCCACCGGGTGGTAAGTGAAGCGCCCCGTGTGTTCAGGCTGCTCTGGTTAGCAGTCTTCATACTTTGAGCTAGGGCCTCAGACACACACACATAAACACATAAACATACATATGCAAATACACATGAGTATTTCTCTGCTCATGTGTTTAAGTGTCTGTTTGCTGGGCCCCGGATAATTCAGGAAATGTTCATATATATTGGCAGGAAAGTTTTCAAATTCATAAACTGCTCTCACTAATATCACACACAACTCTATTTTTAGAGCAGGGCATTGAAACTAGAGAGAAATACAAAAAGCTGGATTACTTTCTCAAACAGTCAAATAAAGGTCACACTTTACAGCAATAAATGAAAAAAATACATATATGACCTGAAGTGAAACAAAATGATAATGATGATCAATATCGGCTAGATGTGTGGGAAAGCAGCACATTAGCTGTTTAAATCATGGCTCTATCAATGAGTATTAACGGTAGTGCTGTTATTTGTTCTTTCAGGCCGTAACTGCTATGTGTCGGTAAATTTCCCTTCATAAAATTCAGTCTGCCTTTGACTTGGCTCAGTTGTCACAATACATCTGGATGATTTTTTTATGATCCGGGTAAGTCAGAGGAAAGGGGCATACAGATGTGCATTTGAAACGGGGCTCAATTTAATTTACCAAATATTGTTTCAAGGAATGTTTTTGTTGTTACTAATTTTCAGTTTGTGGCTGCTTAAATGCAGAAAGGTCATTTTCATAGTGCTTTTTGCTTCAGTGAATTTTTCTATAAAGGTTTGTGGCTGCAGTGATGGTTTAAGAGGCGATTACTCCTAACAGCGTGTAAGGCAGTCAGCCCATTGTTGATATAAATCTGTTTTTGATGCCAGCTGGTTCCAAAATTGTTATATAGAAGACATAAAAAATGTGGGGTTACATGGTTCTGTAAACAATAAATCTCTTAATTATTGCATTTTTTTCTTTAGTTGACGGTATCTGTTCGTGTTGCTGCAAATTAGGATAATTCAACCTCAAACACATTCTGTAAACCAGGGTTTCTATCCTCTCTATCCCTGCTTTATCCTTTATCCTCACTTCCTTCCCTCTCCCCCCTCCTTCCATCTCTCTCTCCTTCCCTCCGATCTTGGCTGAACAGTATGGTCTTTGACTGAGTCTTAATCTTCATTACAGGGCATTAGTCCACCGGGGAGGCCCTGTCTCGTCTCCCCACAGCACAGCCTGGCACTGTCCCGCAAGGGACGGGACGTCCCGCAACGGCACAGCACTGACTCCCTGCCAACTCCCCCCCCCTCCTTGGCCCCCCCACCAGCTTCACCTTGGTCACCCCTTCGCTCAAATGCACTGTTAAATAAACGGCAGGCCTTAATCCACATGAAGGAGCCGGGGTGGAGGTGGTGGAGTAAGTGGCAAGGCTGGTCAGGAGAAACAATAGAGCCAGCCCTGGACGCCTCCATTTAAAGCAACCATCAATCATACTCACCATGAGATTTCACTTTCTTTCTTTTTTTTGACGTAGATTTTATCATTAATGACTAAATCTCAGGGAATCAGAGCGACAGTAATCTGAGGCATGTGGCTCAGCACTCTTATGCAGTCCATGAGCATGGCCTAGTGTCTGGTGATGCATGTGTGAGTGTGTGTTTTCTTCAGAGGAAAGTGACATTCAGTCTATTTTACATGGCTCCAGCTTCCCTTTTCTGCATTTGGTTTTTAATTGTCCCCTGGCTTGATGTTTCATTTAATAATCATCCCCAAAAAAATGCTCATATAAATTTTTGTTTTCCCTCTCAGGTAAGAAGGTTGTGTAAATAAGAAAATTCAAAAAACACTAAAAAGCATCCACACCCAGCTGTATCAGCACATCGCTCCTTCACTGAGCTCACTAACAAGGACAGTTGACTGTTACTGTGAATTACATAATTAAGGAGGATGGCTAATTGAGTAAACAAGCATCGGGGCCGTCACCCCTAATTAAGTGATTACAAGGAAGAGCACACTCAGCCGGCACAGCTCTAATTAACACATACACAAACACACGCACCGACACGTGTGAGGACATGGAGAATTATCTGTTAGAGAAACAATGATTAGGCCGAATGGGGGATCCCAGGAGAGGCAGGCAATGAGAGGGGGACCCCCCACCCCACCCCACACACACACACACACACACATATAGAGCATCATCCCGAGAGAGGGGTTTTCTGTGTCTTAATTCAAAGTGGATAATCCTTTTATTCATCTAGCAACACTGAAACTAATGGTGACACTATTGCGGGTCACATAGAGAGACCTGCTCTCTGTTCATTCAAACCCTCATAGACAAAGACTGCGGCCCGCGTGCTGAATGAGAGGGTGATCTAACAACAATACTGAGATGTCAATTTAAATGCAATAATACCTTTTTTCTTTTTTAGTGGTGATTATTATCTGAAGCAATAGACTTTCACAGAGAAATTCTATACCCAAATGTAATAATCCAATCATATCTTTGTATATATTTACATATTTTGTTGCGCTTCTTCAATCCGCTACGTTAATATCGAAAAACCATTTGGTTTTCTCCACACTCCATGGGAATACACTATACACAGGGAGTCAACCCCACTCTAATCTCAGCTGTGACATTTCAGATCGAGATGCTCATATGCGGGTATTATCATAGAGAGTGTTTCCCTTGGGAGAATTATCCAGAACATTAACCAGGGAGTCAAAGTGATTATTTTGCCCTAATTCTCCTTTGGGAATACAGCAGCATGTATATGACATGATTTATTCCAATATAAACTATATCTAGTCAAATATTTATTTGGATATTAATGGCTTTGCACAGTGAAAGGGGATTCTGCCGTGAAAATGCAGAAAGCTCGGGCCTGCGTTTGAAACTGTACTAAACTTAAAATTAGGTATTTGGGTCCAACAGCTAGATTTAATTTCACACAAAAAGAGATTATTACATGTTTTCATAACTCATTCTCAATCAGCTGTTTTTTCCCTTAATGCACCAGGTCAGATGTAATGTTTTTCCTGAGAGTACAGGATTTTCACAGCAGAGCACAAAAGCAGATCAGCTTGGCTTAAAAATCCACTTACAATGCAAAAAAAAGCATTAATTAAGAATCGCCCCGGGGATGAAGTCTAATTATTTTTGGAGCAGAAAAGACTGTGGTGTGGTGTTATCTGCTAACAATAAGGCCAGCCTTCCGACTCCCTTCCACCATTGAGAGGGTGATTTAAGATCCCCAGCTAATGGGCATACCTGCTTGACAAACATGACTTCTTAGCAGGTGGCTGCTGTCAAGTTTGTCTGAAATAACAGGTAAATGAATTAGCAATAAAATGGACTTAGGGGTAACAGGCAGGGGTGCCCATTATTACTGCTCCTAATCACTAAAGAGATGCCATTCACTTGACTTAAGAAGGCAGCATTTTTCACCGCTTGCTGGCCAGCGGCCCCCTCAGAGCCACAACACATTTCTAATGGAAGGCTCGCTGCTTGAGCTCCAACCTCCCGAAAGCCCCCAACCATTTCTTTCTTTCACTCTCTTTTCTCTACTCCACCCACAACCCCCCCCCCCCCACCTCCCCTTCTCTCCTGTAAGATTATCAGTTTTGATTACCGCCGGCAACAGGCTCTTACCAGCGGTCGGAAGCGGCGTCTCACAGACCTGAAAGGCCCTCAGCAGGTCGCAAGAAGCTTTTGAAATTATGGGGCTGGGCTCAGAGGGAAAGTGCTCTGCGTGCTGCTTCACGGCCATTTAATCAACTCCTGACTTTTGATAGTCAAATAATGGCTAATTACAGTAGCACCTGCCTACAGGGTTAAAGGGTGGAACAGATTTAATGAGAGAAAGAGAGGAGAGAGACAGCGAGAAAGAGACAAGAAAATGAAAGAGAGCGAGGAGTGAAGAAAGACGAAGAATGTGTGTTATTATCTTCATGTCTTGCTGATTGGGTGCAATGATTCAGTAAACCCAGGGATGCTCGTATGTGCCCCCTCCTCTTTTCTCACAATTAGGACTTGTTTTTCTCACATACAGCACATGATTGACAAGGGTGGTGTGGTACAAGGGGAGAAGAATGTGAGGTTGAAATAAGTAAGATTGACTTTAATTTACAGTTGGTGTTGGTCTAAATAGGGAAAAACACAAACATTGAAAAGGATGCTTGTCTTAGCCTCAGTTAAGAGATGTTTCTGTGTGTTAAAAGGCGACAAATATTCTCCAGGAATTCAAAAAAAAGTCATTTTAACTGCCACAGGCAGTTAACAAAATAATTCTTCTATATGCATATAAATATTTCATAAATTAACAGAATTCATTTCTAATTATCACTAAATCACTAAATAAAATTGCCCCTGTATCACTCCCCCTTAAGATTATCAGTCTCGCCCTCAACAACTGCTGGCAGGCAGTTAGAGAGATAATGAGCAAAGAAGAATGGGGCTATTAAAGGGACTATTTGATAGTTCACACACCGTGTCCGGCGCCCTAAACAAGATGTGCTTGATAGAGCACACCCAAACACCCCTCTGAACACACACACACACACACACACACACACACACACACACACACACACACACACACACACACACACACACACACACACACACACACACACAGGCTCAGCTGGGGTGACAGATCAAAGCATATTAAAAATGACCTATGTGTCAGTGCATTGATCTAAGACCAGGTGGCACCCATACATACAGACTGAGCCGCTTGTTTGCTTTTTTACCCCCCACCCCCAACCCTCTCTCTCTCTCTCTCTCTCTCTCTCTCTCTCTCTCTCTCTCTCGCTCTCTCTTCCTCCTTCCTTGTGACCAGCGACAACTTAGTCCTGGCACTCTATTGTTCAGGCACAAAGGCTATGTAAAGACATGTCAGCGATTACAAAGCTGCACTGGCACAGCTCAATTACTCAAACGTTGCTGTGTACCACGTTGGGATACATGTGTTTGTAGGTGAGTGAGTGTGTGTGTGTGTGTGTGTGTGTGTGTGTGTGTGTGTGTGTGTGTGTGTGTGTGTGTGTGTGTGTGTGTGTGTGTGTGTGTGTGTGTGTGTGTGAACAGGTCTGTGTACTCACAGTGAGTGCGTGTTCCCTGTGAGATATTAACAGGGCTGTGGCTGTGTCAGCAGCGCCGCACTGTGTTTTTAGTCTTTCATGTTCCATTTATCTGACCCCTGACCCTCAAACACACAGCAACTTCACTTCAGCCCCCTTCATACACACCTATGCACCTTCATACGCAAACACACGCACACATCCACAAACACACCCACTCACACATCTCCACATACAACAAAGCAATCCATTTGTCTCTCTAACTCTCTCCCTTGTTGTGCTATCACGAACCATATTTGCCCCATCCAATCAGTTTGATTAATCATGCGCCAGTACAAAGTCTTGCAATCAGATGACCAGAGCATTGGACCTCTCTCCACACACACACACACACACACACACACACACACACACACACACACACACACACACACACACACACACACACACACACACACACACACACACACACACACACACACACACTAGTGCTGTAGGGAAGTATTTCCCCATAGACATCCTCAGTGTGACAGCACCATAAACTAGCCATTTATCAAAGTGTCCCCCAGTACACACACATACAAAGGCACTTGCTCTCTCTCTCTGTCACACACACACACACACACACACACACACACACACACACACACACACACACACACACACACACACACACACACACACACACACACACACATACACACACACACAGTTTTGGAAAAAGTGTTTGGTAGTAGCAGCAAATTGTCATTTCTTCATACAACACTGCATTTTCCTTAATTTCTCCACCAGTTTACCGTGAAGTTAAGACGACTTGATCCTTTTTCATTTCATTTATCACCTTTCACTGGATTTGTTTTACAATAATCTGAACATATTGTTTCTTTATTTTATAAATTATTTCGGCGTTTGTAAGATTAAAAATGATTTCTAAATAAGTAAATGAATTACTGCCTGTATTTTAACTGATGGGCGCATTAATCTGTATGTGTCTATTTGTCTGTGTGTCGATGAGGACATTGCCCTTTAGTAGTAGCCGCATTATTCTGAGGCTTGAGTAATGCAGAGCCCCTACCGTTTTTTATGGCACATGGGTCAATAGTAATAATAGAAGAGATATTCATAGACATGTGGGGGGGCTCTAACTCTGCCAAATCAGCTGAAAATGTAAAAGCCCTGTTTTATTTCTCCCTACACAAAGTCTCTCTTACTCTTGGTGTCTTTCTCTCTCTCTTTCTTTCTGTGTCTCCATCTTTTTCTCTCTCTTCTCCCCATCAATCTTTCAGCCAGGCTAGACAAAGTGAAGGCAGCCGGGGAAACAAATGCTCTCCGATGTCCCGGCCACAAAACCATTGTGATTAATCTTTCTTCGACTCACTGTCCTATTGATTTCAACACACATGCATATCACTTTTTTTTTTACTGTTTAAAAAAAAAGAAATTGTTGGTGAGTCCTCTTTCAGTAGCTAATGTTGTATCATACACACATAAAGAAAACACAGCACAGCATCACATTTTCTCCACAGTAGATTCAATTCCTCTATTCCTTGTTACAGCTTCTCTCCCAGTCAGCCATACTTGCCATGCAGGTGGGTTTGCAGCAGCTCATTGAAGCCTTTTTTATTGCTGGCCTGTGTTCAGGAGGGCACTCTGTGTCAGTAATCAGGATATGGGGGTTATCCTGGCTGACCTATGTATTGAGCCTGCTAGAGGAGCCATTTCCAGTGTTAACACAAGTTAAAAGCACTGGCTCACAGTGGAAAAGGGAAAGAGTGCCACTGAACTTACAACATGGCCTTAAACAACATGGCAGGCCGGGGATGAACTGGCAACCTGCCTAACCTGGCATCAAATGTTTGAGCAAATTTTGTGTGACTTTTTTAAGAGGCTTTTAAGAGTTTACTGCAAAATCTTGTGACACAGAAATAAGATTCTTCATGAGATTATTTTTTCAGCATAATTTGTATTGCATATTTTCAGAAACTTATTTTCCCAGAATCTGAAATTCCACAGAACACATTGTCAATAGTTTTCTTCTGTAAAAGTTAAATTAAATTAAGTCAAATTAACACTCTTCACAGTTATTTATGTGGACTATCCAGAGTAACGGTGACAGCAATACTGGAAAGATACATTTGAATGTATTGAATTTCCTAATATGTCATTTTCAAAGCTGTGCTCATCACAAATGAAGGCTTGGGTCAATATCTTGGATTTGGAGACATCTGTGACAAAACCTCTCGGAAGCTTAGACATAACTATCTGAGACCAACTAGCTTTTTCTTCTTTTTTTTCAGATTTTGACCTTTTAACATGAAGTTGATTGTATTATCCTGCTAGTAACCTAACCCTTGACCTCGGTAAAGGCAACGTTTTTTTAAAATTTCAATCGGTGTTATCAAAGCAAAACAGTCAAGACAGCTGCTGAGGGAGAGAACAAGATGGCAGTCGATTGTTTTCCAAAAGAATTAGCTTGGCCTGACCCTCTTGAGCCAAGCCATCTTTTGAATGGCTGACACTTTATTTGTTTTGTTCCTATAACAACAGAATCTCCCGAGCGCCACAGCACCCGTTCACCCTGGTATTGTCACATACAACAAGACTCACTTTTCCTTTCCTTGTCTTTGTGGCGTGGAAAAAAAAAAGCCCCAGGCTTTTTACACAATCACAGGAGGCTATGCTGAGGTATGTGTGTGCTGTGATAAGACAGAGCGATGGGAGACAGATATGGGAAGGCCAGAGGTGGTCACGCACTCGTTCACACAGAAGCACACATACACTGGCACAGCTAGTGCCCAGGGAGCAGATCAGGGAACGTTATGCAGATCTTATTAGTGTTGAAAAAGATTACTCAACCAGGAAGTTTACTATTAATGTTTGAATATATATTTGATCAAAGATAATGAGTGACAGGGGACACAAAGGGTTCATATACACAACTTTCTCTTGACCCGGTGTGTGTGTGTGTGTGTGTGTGTGTGTGTGTGTGTGTGTGTGTGTGTGTGTGTGTGTGTGTGTGTGTGTGTGTGTGTGTGTGTGTGTGTGTGTGTGAATTCAATGGCATTACATGAATGTCCAGTTGTGTGCAGGCGCCCCCTATTGCTTGTTACCTTTCACTCTCCTCTCTGCAGAAAGCAAACAAGGGAAAAGTTACACATGGGAGCGCACAGACGCATACTCATGGGATTTCATAAATGCATGTAGCAACAGTCATGTTATCATACTACATATCTCAGTACATACATTGATCAAATCCACAGTGGATCATCTTTATCAATATAATGTCAGACTTAATAGTGAAATAAAGGTGCTTAGCTTGCGTGATCGTGTGTGTGTGTGTGTGTGTGTGTGTGTGTGTGTGTGTGTGTGTGTGTGTGTGTGTGTGTGTGTGTGTGTGTGTGTGTGTGTGTGTGTGTGTGTGTGTGTGTGTGTGTGTGTGTGTAAATTGTAGCAGTGCCGTTTCATCCACTGTGGAGTGTAGCGAGGAATCTGTTTGGACAACTGCTGAATGTTTTGCTTCCCCCACAGCGCCTTGAAAAGCCATGCAGCCGTTGTATCTTTTACAAATTAGCCCGCGTCGTCTACCAAGCACTTTCTCTTATCCCCGGCCTAAGCCCTGTCTGCCCACCGCAGGACAACCCTGGGTGGGTTTACGGTAGCTGGGGTTATGAGGAGAATCAAGGAGAGGAGAGGAAAATATGAAATAATGGACATGATGTTTAATAGATTTCATATATCACTAACACCTGCAAACTTCTATAAGAATGATGACTGCATGGCAAATGCTGATAATGTCATTCAGGTATTCAATTACAAATTTGAATAAATAATGAATGATGTTCAGGTTTCATAGCAATATATTGTTATTGTCACAGGGGAAATATTTTATCCAGGAACTGAGAAATGCAGGTACATTTGTAGGGTCTTTGAACTTATCCTAAACTGACATAAATTGTTTTAATTCAAACTTCTAATCAGTTATTACCAGCCAATAATACATGAACCCCGCTTCAGTGATCTACACCATATGTGAACGTACATTTGTGTGTATGGCAATACTGCAAACATTAACTAAGTAGAGTATTTCAGCTTTCATTGAAAACAACTGAAAATTGATTAAAAAGGCTTTTGTGATGCAAGACAGATAATTGTAAAACCTATTACAAACATGTCACCACAGACAAAGCTAGAGTTTAGGCTTGACCCAGTGTGTGAAGTTCTTTCCATCTGCTGTCAGTTGTAAATATCCATCTGTGTCTGGTTAGCAGCACTGCTAAAGGCTACAGTAGGCCGAGGTGAGAGATATTTGATGGAGAAGGTCGAAGCTATGTGACGAGTGGAGCTGCTACACAGAGCGATGTTTTTACTATTGATTTATGATGTAAAAGCATTTGGGCTGGGGAAGCAATGGAAGAAAACCCATGTGTGAGTCAAATAGTCGATTTGATGATGTGTGCTGCAGAGAAGGTAAGGGTGTGTGCGTAGTGAGTGTAATTGTCTGTCTGTCTGCCTGTCTGTCTGTCTGACTGGCTGCTACTTTAAAATCCCACACAATAGTTCTTCCCAACAACAGCCACTTGAAAACAAGCTCCAGTTTTTAGCAACAAAAGTGGTAAAGCTCTGATTTTGTAAGAGCCTACAAAAACCTGCATAGTTGGTACCTCTCTTTCCTGTTTCTTTTTTTTTATGTGCGCCTCCTCTCCTGTGCTGTAGTGTGTCATATAGTATTAGGTGGTCCAGTGTTGAGGAGGAAATCCTCAGGGCCGAGTTGAGTCGCTGCTCAACAGTTTGGCCATTGTTCACCGTCTCAGACACCAACACCCCTTCTCAAAAAAAAAGAAAAAAAAAAAGTGAGCCCATCAGGCAGCAGCTCTCTAAAAAAACTCACTGCCTGCCGCAGTAACAAAAAGGGTAGAAAGGTGTGTGAGAGAGATACAGAGATGTAACTAAGACACCTGGCCATTAATCAACCGAGGATGTTGCCGTATCGATGTACTTTAATTGATGTAATAGTGTTTGATTTCAATCCAAACCAGATTTATTTTTAGTTCATATTTATTATCATAATTATCTACCCAAGATCTTCCTCATAGTCAGCTTTTTGGTTAGAGTAGAGAGATCTTTAGTACAGAGGTAAAGATTAACACCAAAGTATGGTTTGCATTTTGTACTACCTCGACATTTGCCTTAATCAAGTGCAAGTGTTTCATGTAAAATGATATGTTATTGTTATTATTGTTATTAAAGTAATTAGCGACCAGTCCATTTAGCCCATAGCATAACTACTAGGCCACAAAATCCACTAAGGTGCATCATTATACAATGCACAGAAAGCACCTCTGTCCTTTTCAGAAGTAGCAGTAAAACAGACAGTCACAGCCCTTATGTGGCAAACATTCCCTCCTTATCAGTATGACATTTATTAAAATGAAAATGTCACATAGTTTGAAGAGGAGGAGGAGGAGGGAGACATGATGAAAAATCTAATTATACAGCTGGAGTTTCTCTTTCACTAAATGATAATATCAGCAGCTTTCATGTAAATGTAGGTGTTAGACGTTTACAGCAAAGATGAATATAAGCACTTTTTCACACAATTAGGTGACGAGTCACTACAAAATGTTGTGCAATTTATGTGATGGTATGTTTTACGGATAGAACACCTTTATGAATCTATCCCCTCAATACTCAGAGTCCCCCCCCCCCCCCCCCCCAACTTATGTAAATAATTGATGAATTGTGAACAAATTTAAAATGTGTGATCGCTGATTCTTTACTGTTAAATACAAAAGTATGAACTTGCTCTTGTCGCAATGATTATAGCCATAGATGAGGCCTCGTAACTAACTCGAGCTTTTCTATAATTGTAACCAGCAGTAACATGAAAATAACATAAACCAGAAGGAGAGTTCTGTCTGGTCTGCGTTCATCCGCTTTATTTTAAAGGGTCCTGATGATTAGTTGTCAGCTACCCTCTTTGCAAACACACAGGCCATGTGCTGCGCGCTGTTATCATGGGCTCCGAGTGAATATTTGTGGTAACTGCTGGTGCCCTTAAAAACCTATGCACGTTTTTAACTGTTTTTAAGAAGAGGTATAAACTGGGAATGATTATATTTTTTCAAACCAAATAAAAATAATGCCTCCATAAACAAAGTAATTGTCTTCTCTCAACTAATTCTGAAGAACCACCCACTCTGATTTGTCAAATGGCAGAATGGAGAGGACAGAGGGCCACTGGCAGAACACAGAGGAAATGTAAAATGCTTAAATATAACATGAAGACCAGAAACTTTTCCATGGCCCTTAGAGGTTCACTGAATGACCAGCCAAGATGTCACTGACCCTGGGTTGTCAAGCGTTGCACACTCATAGACTGATTCGCATTCAGTCTTTGCAGCACAAATGCATGCACACACATGCACACACATGCACACATACACAGAGTCAGACACCCGAGGGGGAATGTTCTCTCACGGTGGTGCTAGTAATTGAATCAAGCCCAAAAACTGAACGCTGCTTCGTTCCCCCGCCCACCCCTCGCTTCTGCCTTAAAAAGGTAAGCCTTGCAGCTGATGGGAAGCAGATGTGGACTGAGCCCTGCAAAGTTAAGGTGCAGAGTCAGTGCCCCACATCCACCCCTGGCCAGGAATATATCTTCATTAAGGAGAATAAGGGTGTCCACTTACATCTGCTACAGCACATCAAATCACACTCATCTGTGTGTGTACGTGTGGTTGTGTGCGTGTGTGTGTGTTTGTGTGTGTGTGTATATGGGAACCCCTGGGATGTGACTGACACCTATTCCTATCACTAGACCCTGACAGCTCCACACGTCTGGCTCCAATATCCCCCCCGTTTCTACAGAAACACCATCCCATTCAACCATCCGACGCATAAAGATACTTGTTAGCGCAAGGATGTGTGTGTGTGTGTGTGTGTGTGTGTGTGTGTGTGTGTGTGTGTGTGTGTGTGTGTGTGTGTGTGTGTGTGTGTGTGTGTGTGTGTGTGTGTGTGTGTGTGTGTGTCTGTCTGTCTCTGTCTGTGTGCATTACTGACTTAACTTCAGCAGTAAGAGTTGCAAACACATGATTGGCGACCTCAGGCTTTACAAGAGAAACAGGAAGTTGAGAGTTGAAGACATGGGTGCGATATCTGTCTTCATTCCTAAAATTGAAAGATAAAACTTGAACTGAACTTTCCGATTTTCTGAAACCATAATGACACATCTACTCAAGCTCTATTTTTGCAAAGCTCAGCATAATTGACATAATAAAGAATCATGGTGAAATATTTTACATGGCATTTATTTTAAAAAAGCGATATTATAAATTACCCAATAACCACCAATAAAAAACAATCACCTCTGTGCACCACAAGCTCGAGCTCAGGCCATGTCACCAGCAGCAGCAGCAGCAGCAGCAGCAGCAGCACTTCTTCCTAATTATGCTTTTAACCAGGCATTTTCTATTTTGGACCATTATACCATACATATGTAATTATGGTCTAAAACACTATATGTTAGGCCTAAATCTGGCTTGTCTCTTCAAAACCTCTGCAGCCCTTTCCAAGACCTTACATGGCTGTAATTCTCTCCAGCTGTTGCATAAAACATATAGAGGACGTAAGGCGTTGGGGATGGATGGCATTCAAAGCCTACATGATGAAGTTATAGATATTTACTGTTTCCATGCCCACACAAATTCTGTGTGAGGCTAATGCTACTACTGAAGTAGTTGGTTTTTTTTACATTGTATTGTCCAGTAAAACGTAAAAGGCAAGGACCCTTTTTTTGTTTGTTTGAATCACCTAATAAACTGCAGTTCAGTTAAGTCCTTCTTGTAATTTGTCTTTTTCAAGTTGTCGCTATCTCCTTTGTGTGGACCTGAAACATGGAACTGGAGCATGATTTAACCTTCATGAGATATCTCTCCTATCTCCTTTTCTCACTAGCCAGTCTTTGTCTCTTCTATGCTCTTATTGGATCCAGCAGACACAACCCCTCCCCTCCCTCTCACTCGATCATCCCCTCCACGTCTACCTCAGACAATTTGGCAGTTGCAGTAAGTGAAGGAGAGGAGTGCAAAAAAACACACACTGCTGCCTGTCAGTCTCATCAGTCTTAAAAGCCAGAGAAAGGGAGATGTCGGGAAGAGAGAGGAAGGAAAAGAGGTATTTGTTTTCACTGCAGTGTTGTAAAGCACTGGTCAGATCATGAAGGAATTCTCGCTCCTGTCACAGTAAAGACTTTTAATACATATTTTACATGTTTTTATTTGAGCCAACAGTTCATATGTGTCATAGGTGAAGCTGAGAAGAACCGATGAAGTCCTGAATTGCGGTTTCATTTTCACTCCATTCTTCAGTATGACGCTTAGTTCATTTTAGGCATTTTGTGTGTGGGAGGAGGATTTATTTTGCTCAAACCGATAACTGGTGATTGGCTGCTGTTAAATTTGTCATGTTGATCAAATAAATTGGCTGGTTAAAGAGCTTTTATTTCTGCCACTTGACTTTAAACAACCTGTATAATTGTGGCAATGTTATAAATGCCAAATATTATTTTTTTCTGGCAATTTTTCTAACAGTGTGTTTTCTGGCTCTGGCAGAGGAGTAAGGCGTCATCATTCTTAATCCCACCTATACATCTCTGATTAGCTTGGTTGTTTTCCCAACTTGGAAAACAGCCATCAATGAGTATAACACCAAATAAACTTCTGGAAAAAAATCCGAGATTTTAGAGGTTTCAGTGGTCTGTAACCAGGCTTATTCCTATTCAATAGACATGCCAGTATTTATATATATGTTTCTAGACAACATCATCCTGCTTCCCGAAAAGCTGGATTTTGAATAATAAAATAATTTTGCAGTACAGATCATCCATCATTACCCAAGAAGAGCACATGCAGACGGAGAGACACAAACTGAGACATAAAGATGACAGAAAAGACAACAAGTGGAGTGTCAAGACAAGTGAGGGAGAGACAGGGAGGAAAACTGAGGCTGAGCTGAGAGTGAGAGCCAAAAACAAGGAAGGAAGGAGACGAGGAGTTGCAGAGGCAGCGCAAGAGGAGACGTCCCGGGAGAGAGACGGGTTGGGTGAGTTAGTGAGTGAGTAGCCCAGTGACAGACAGACTGAACCGGAGATGAGTGGGGAAATCCCCTCTTTGCACACATTCAATAAAATCATCCAGCTGTGTGTGTGTGTGTGTGTGTGTGTGTGTGTGTGTGTGTGTGTGTGTGTGTGTGTGTGTGTGTGTGTGTGTGTGTGTGTGTGTGTGTGTGTGTGTGTGTGTGTGTGTGTGTGTGTGTGTGTGCAGTTTATACAGTGTATTCTACCCCGAGGACTCCCTGTCTATATTATGTCATCCAAAAGCACTTATACAGACCTTCTGCTGGAGCAGACACAAAACACACGCACACAAACACACACACACGCTCAGGTCCTAATCTATTCAGAGTCATATAGGCCTCCCACTCTGTCAGATGGCCAGGAGCAGTTCTGTAAGTTTGGATGTATTCTGGCTGAGATTTCCTGCCTGATTTTTGTCTTAATGTTGTTCCACACTGTATCTGATGGCCTTAACACACATGTGGTTTATATGGCTCACACACAAACACACTTGCATCCTTGTATACACACCTACCCTCCTAGGATTGCACTGCAGATGTTCAAAGTCTCAGGAGTATTTTTGACGTATAATTCATTTTTCTTTCTTTTTTTTTATGTTTCTTTCTGTTGACAATTTTCTCGTCGGAGACTTTCACATTTCTGTGCTAGGAGCATAGATTGTACAAAAATGAGCAGCTAGCAAGTGAAACATCGTTGATACATTAGGTGTCTAAAGCCCCCGGTTGTAGCTCTGAGCTCTGAGGTGTTTTTAGGCGTAGAAGCCACACTATCGTGGAATGCACACTGGCCTTTAAATCATAAGAAAGAAATCTGCTGTAAAACAATGAGTGCCACAAACACCTTGAAATTACTCTTTATGTAGAATTTGACCTATTAGGCCCAATCAAATTTAGAAAGTCTAGAGAAGCTTAATAATTCAATTTGTTTATGCCATTGATTTATGCCGGAAGCCCACAGGAAGTCAGGAAGCTCTGCCAGGGAAAGGTTTGTTACTGCCCATCCCTCAGCTTGACTCAAAAAGTACTGTAGTGCTCATACTTTATGGGCCCAAAAACTCATAAGTGTGGGGAAGCCTGTAGACTCTCAGTCAGTAGAGATTCATTGCAGTCAAGTGCAGGAAGTTAAGTGACAGTCTTGAACTAACAAAATGTGATAGTGTGATTTCCATACTATCAGACACGGCCATTCTGAAGAGATTATATGTGTGTTTTCGTTCTGTGCACATCCAACATTTTCTAACTCCACAAATGGGCGAAGAAAACATTTTGAGGAGTTTAGAGAATGTCTGTTTGCCGCGAGGAGACCCACACGGAGTATAAAAATCTTAACGTTGCCGCGTCATGATTCGTCAAGCTCGTATCCTTCCAACCGTCCTTGCGGAAAGTATCATGGAACACATGAGTGACAGTAGACCTGAAGGGAGAGAGAGGAGCAGCCAGAGAAAATATCCACGGCTTATTGTGTTAGCCTCCCACAGTGCAGCAAAGGACTAAATATGACACCTCTTCACCCTGACCCTGTCTTACAAGAGAAGAGTAAGAGAGAGAGAGAGAGGAAGGGAGAAGGAGGGAGAATGCTTGGTAGTGACCCGCCTCGACCTTGCCAGCTCTTCCTGACCTCCCTTGTAGCCCCATGCCGCTTAATTCTCCCTAATTACATTCCTCACTGACAGAAAGTTGGCCCTTGACCACCCCTGCAAAGCACAGGTAGCATAAACCCATCATAGCATGGCCGAAGCACAGGGAGGATCCATCTACTGTAGAGGTGAAGGCGGGAAGGGGAGGAGGGAGGGGGGGTAACCAGTGATGACAAATTAATTAGTGGAAGTGGAAGAGAAAACACACACACACATTTACTTGCTTAGGGGTGCGTAGCTACTGTGCATGTGGTCTGATTTGCCTCAACCGGAGTATCCAGTGAGCTCTGAAGCATGTATATATGACAGGCAGTGATGGATGGTGTTTAGTGTTGGACTCAGCAGTAAGTGGGGACGTGGGTGCAAACCTGTTCCACAATCACTTTTAAGAGGATGCAGCATGTGTGAATCTGTGTGGAAGCCTGAAGAAAGAAAGTGAACATGGTTACATTACTGGTTATTGAAAGTGGCGTAAAAAAAGCTAAATTGAAGCCCTCTCTGTGTAGAGGTGTAAACAGCTGTATAACATCAACAGAGTGTTTTGAATAGCGAGAGAAAACTTGGAAATAAGATGTTAAGACATGTTGTTATGTGGTGATATAGAAGTCCTGCTCTCTGGCTCATTGTTTTTATCAGGCAGTGCAGTCTCTGGCCCGTGTTTGGTTCAGCTGCCTGGGATAGGGTTACAGGAGTACGCCTGCATTTCTCTTTACAATGTAAGTAAGCGATTTTTGGGGCCTACGGCCTCAGAATGACAAACTCCTCTTGCTCGGAGAACTGAATTCTTGATAGGAAGTCTATTAGCAAATCAATCGTAGATAGTTAATACATTTTGTAGCCACCTTACAGGCTGTTGCTTTGGAAAGAACTGGGATTCACATTGTTTTTCTGTATGTGTTTATCAGGTGGACACTGGTGGTACATTTAACTGTTACATTAGTAAGCTACAGTGTATTGAACTTTCTACTCGGTGGGCCACACAACTTTATCTCAGACTATTAAACGAAGTTCAAATGTCACCTCAGAAAGAGGGGATTGTGGAAGAAAACCTGTGCATCCCCCTGGTAATTACGAAGGCTCAACTCAATACAACAGTGTTGGCCTGCATTTGATATTCCATAAACATAACGGTCTCATATGACCGTGCGTAGATAAATATCATGGACTTAGCCTGAGGGAGAGAAATGGGGGACGTTCCATTTTTTTTATATCACATAATACGGCTCTTGTGTTCCCACAGAATACAACGGGGCCTTCTCTTGGCCCCCTCTGCTAAATCCCTCAGCTATCTTTCAAACAGTGATAGTTACGGAAATTAGCGGCGCAGAAATCCACAAGCGTCCATCATCGGAGGGCTTATTAGTGTCTTTGTGAGGTTATGAGGGGAGGACAGAAGGCCCGGAGCACCGCGGGGGCTCGGCTGAGAAGCTACCTTCACATAACACACATGCACAAGGACACGTGCATCCAAACTGACACACACACACACACACACACACACACACACACACACACACACACACACACACACAGTCATATAAACTATACACACATTAATAAGATAAAATGCTCATGCACTTATGTGGCAGGATTGAGCTTAAAATGAGAAAAAAAACAACCCTGCTCCAATGGGACCTCAGAAAATGTGACCTTTTTGCCAGTGGGAGCTGTAGGGATTTTTATGTTTAATGTGACAGAAAATATTCTTTATGTCTATATGACTTGATGCATGGATGGAGGTCTGAGGTAACTACATGGCAATACTACACATAGTGCATCACTCTCATGCACAGCCCTGGTAAAGAACATGCATAGAAAACGATGCTTGAACAGAATTATCAGTACAGTTGAAATGACAATGACAATTTAAAGAGGGAAAACACCTCCAGTTTAATCACAAACTCACACATTTACTTGCCCCAGAAAAAATAGTTTTTGTGTCAATCCAGTGTATAATTTATGATATCCTTATTACCATTGACAATGTCGATCTTCCTTAAATAGTGTTTGTATTCATAAAACAGCATGTTAGGGTAATATATTTGGTTTTCATTAGCTCTGCTCGTTAACTTGTGTTCCTTTGGCGTTGTGATGATGATCTCATGAATGGGAAACAATACACAATGTAAATTATGGGCTAGGCATACAAAGCAATTTAAAGCAGGAGGAAGAAACGGGTGCCATGAGACAAATAACATTATTTACTTTTCAAAATCTGCAAACCGTTGCTTATCTCGGGGCAAAAGCGTACTCTGGAGCATACACACCAGATATTCACAAGCCCAGCAGATTTTCCATGCTATAGAACTACCCAATAGTCCCCCTTCATCTCATTTCAGTTTATAGTGTGTGTGTGTGTGTGTGTGTGTGTGTGTGTGTGTGTGTGTGTGTGTGTGTGTGTGTGTGTGTGGTTTGTTTGTTGGGGTGGTGGTGGGGGGATAATAAATGGCGGCAGACATGGACATTGATTTCGGTAATAACACGGAGAGCAGAGCAGAGGCAGTGGCAGACGTCAGCCTCAGGTCCATCCATCTATGAAACAGGACATGCCAGTAATAGGAAAACACCACACACCGTTATGGCCAGGGGCAAAGCACACAGGCAACTTATCACAGCGCTGAACTTTGATGCTTCGGCGCGTGCAGGGGAGAAAATATATATAATTCCATTATTTCCTCACAGATGATGAGACACAGGCTCATGTGTGTGTGTGTGTGTGTGTGTGTGTGTGTGTGTGTGTGTGTGTGTGTGTGTGTGTGTGTGTGTGTGTGTGTGTGTGTGTGTGTGTGTGTGTGTGTGTTTGGTGAGGGGGGATTTTGTACCTTTGTGAATTAAAAGGAATCATGCACACACACACACACAAAAGGAATATACTGTTTCTGCTGACTACATATATACACTTGTTTATTTATTGAATTATTATAATTCCTTTTTTCCCCCAAGAAAGGTGTGCTCTCCGGGGGCATGGCCAATTGATTGGTATGAGTGTTTGAGCATCTGCGAGCTGAAGTATACCTTATACCTCTCTGTAATAGCACCTTAAAGCACATGTCATGTAGCTAGATTGTGCATTTATTTTTTGGCTTGTTGAATAAATCAGAAGAAACCCCCTCCATTCAAAGATGAGAACACAAAGCTCGGAGCACACCAGGCGTACCTCTGGATAACAAGCAGACCGCGTAGAAATCCAAGTCAAAGCATGTCTTACTGCTCCATAAAATAGCATTTGGTTGAACTTCAAAAGCAGAGCTTCAATGTGGCTGCAGACCAAGCGCGAGCTGGAAGCTCCTGTGTCCAAAACAACAGTCCTGCTGCTAAACCTAATCGAAGCCCGACACTGGTACTGCTCCAACTTCATAAAAAAGACCCTTCACTCTACTGTATAGCAGTAACAATGACGGGCTGTGGATTCTATTTGCATGACGTAATTACAAAAGATTAAAGAAAAAGTCAGTAGCAGATAAGTACTGACCAAATGTTAGGGATTCCTGCTGGTGCATTCTCACTTTATATGCAGTGTTTGTTCTAAAAACCTTTCTTGCACTTAGTAACAAGACAAGTAGCCTAATATATATAGCCTGTCAAGGAGCTCAAAGAATCAGTTGGTGCTTATGGTTAAAGATTAAAAGATTCACCAAGAATTTGCTTGCAAACCAAGTCCAGTCCACAATTAGATACAACTGGTTAAACAATATTTTTGGACCTTTTCAAAGTCAAAATAAGTATATGATGAAACAAAACTGAGTCGGATTTATTGAGCAAATGTTGCACTCTGATATAGACTGAATTTGCACTTTGTTGTATGCATGCTGTTCTATTATTAGGGCTACAAAATCCAAACAAGCTGTTTCTTCTGGTTGGCAGCTTCCATCCTGTGTACGACTCTAAATGTCTGTTAAAGAAGACTGTGCAGTTGGCACAATTCGGCAGTGTGTTGACCTTCATTTCATGCCAGGAAAGAAAAATAACATCATTACAATTATTGTCTTTTCCCAGCTCTGGGCTTTCCTAATGGCAAAACAACTTCTTGAAACGTTTCACTGGATTGAAAAGAATGAATCATCATTGCTTGGGGATACTATTGGCAGTAATACTTTGGATAATGGTGTTTATTAATGTTTTACTGAAAATACACACACATATGCAGATATTTGGAGCTAAAGTGGGTCAAGAAATGTAACACTCACAGCATTTTATTTCACACCTGTTAACTTACCATTCAATTCATAATTATTTGTTAAATTGTCATCAAGTTCGCACACACATGTTCACACACCTATGACAGGTAACATACAGATAGCCTTCGCTTTTGAATTTTACATCCATACCACATACACACACACACCTACATAAAAACATAGACACACCTCCTCTGTAATGAAAAGCAGATCAGAACTGAAACAATCCCTGATCTGTTACAGCCTGTCACTCACTCTCATCCAGAAGATTCTCTTCCTCTCCTCTCCTCTTTCATTCTTTCACCCCTGCTGTCTTAGTTTATCGCCTGATAGTCTCTCTCTCAGGTTTCCTCGTCCTCTGTGCATACAATTTTGTTAAATGGTCAGATAGTAAAATAAATGAACTATAATTTCAGAGGAGATTATAAAGAAGCTGTCTGTCTTGTCATGAATTTTGTTCCCATATAACTACATTTTCTGCTGAATGAGCAAATGTGCGTTTAGATCGCCAGCTAAAACAGGCTGGTGTGTGCATGCATGAACTCCCTCAAATGTATCCCCTTTACCATTTGTGTTTCAACCTAAAAATCACTTCCTTTTTTACTTATTTTAACTTCCTTCTCCTATATCTCCCCTCTAAACAGATAAAAGGTGCTTATTTTGGCTAGAAGCTGCAGGCAAGATGTGTCTGTATGTCTGTGTGTGTGTGTGTGTGAGAGAGAGAGAGAGAGAGAGAGAGAGAGAGAGAGAGAGATGGCAGAGTGTGAGAGAGGATGACGGCTGGTGGGGTAAGGGGATCTGTGAATGGTGTGAAAAGTATTAAGTGCCAGTAATAATTGGAAGCGGGCCTAGAGAATCCAAATATAATCTTACAGCGGGAACACTTGTAATACATTGGTTCTGGAGATGGGCCCAGAACTCTCACACGCACACGCACACACACACACACACACACACACACACACACACACACACACACACACACACACACACACACACACACACACACACGCACAAAGGTTTCTCCTGATCTCCTAAAACAAGGGAAGATGTTATGCCAGACGCTGACGGTGCTTGCAGATGCGCTAGCTATTGCCCCCCGTTAAACCTCAAAATCAGCCCATTAGCCTCCATTTGGCCAAAAGAAACATGGATCATATTTTACCTGGCATGCTCCAGAAATCTTCCCCTGTCTCCTTCTCCTTCTCCCTGTCTTTCTAAGCCATTCAATTTCCTATTGACTAATGTAAAATAATGTTCACTGAGATTGCAATTAACAACACAAATTGTACCTTTACATGATCTTTGTAGAATGGTTTCTGTGTATTAAACTGCAACTAACTTCATACTTGCTTTCATTTTTTATCTTTAAATGTCCTAAAAAAGTAAAATGTTACCATTAATTAATTTCTTGTGCTAGTCCATAATATATAATATATCTTCAAGGGTATGAAATGTAAATCATACACAGTACACACTGCAAGTACTTTTTTCTGTACTTTAGTACTTTTTATTAGAAAACAAACATGTATTGTGGGTGACTGCATCCACATCAGATTAACTTTGACGCAATTGCAGCCCTTTTTAATGGAACAGTGGCCTTTCAATGTTTTAGTGTTATATGATGAAAATATTCAAGTAAGTAATACAGAGAATATGAACCATAATCATTAGCTACTTGCAAAATATGGAGTAGAGAAGCTTCTTGCTGTCCCATAGGTGTCCCTAGCAGATGCCAGCAGCAACTTGTCAATAACTGCTAGGAGGAAGCCGGTGGTTGGCCCGGGCATTCCAGCGGCTAGCCTGACTCGGGTCCTTTGGCTCACGCTTCATGCTCCGCCACAGAAATGCCAGCCTCTCTCTCTCTTTCCCTAACTCTTTCCCTTTCTCACACACACACACACACATGCACAGCTGCCGGACCTCACACTCCACCAATATTGTATTTTTAGCCGTCGCTGTTTTGAAAACCCCGGTAAGTGCCCATTTTTTTGCCTGGTGGCAAGAGTTAAAGGTTTATTTTAGGAGTGCTCGTATTTCTAGTCCTGGGAAGCAGGTACTGCCGTTGTTTTGTGGCTTTTGCTGCCATAACGGGGAGGAAGAACCATCTTAAGCATGGCAACTTTTTTTTCTTCGTCTTCTCCATACATTTCCCTGTTCTACCCCCTCTCTGAGTTTTCTGGGAATGTCTCTCCAATAACGCAAGTGTGTGGTTTTGAGGTGTTCCTATTTTAATCTGTGTTCCTGTTTGGGATGGATTGGACTACAAAGTGGTACAGTTTTTTTTCGTTCACTCACTGTGGAGCGAGCAGTCAATGAATGACACATTTAAACAGAGATGCTAGAGAATTCTTCTGTGTGGCGTGCGTCTGTTTTCATGCCCGCTCGTGTGTGCGTGCGCGTGCGTGGGTGTGTGTGTGTGTTTGGCAGGATGCTGCTGGCCTTGCTTGGGCCTGCTCTTTGTCACCGTAATTCCCCCAAATGAGGAGGTGGAATGAGTCTCCCTCCTTTACTGCTCCCACTTACAGACCCCATATCAGATGCCTCGTTCTCTGCACACCAGCCAGCACTTCATTTTAATACCGGCCTATAGAGCAAAACCTGGCCAGTCTCAACCCAGCTGCTATTTGGGTGCACAGTTCTCCCCCAGTCTGTCGACTGTAGTAGGAGTGACCCCCCTTCTTGTTCGAGCACTAAATGTTTATTGAATTACCTTGTGTTTTTCCAAGCAAAAAGCGAAGTGTAGCATAACAATAGAGAAAGGTTTACGTTCAGTCTCCCCGCCTGCTTTGCTATTCCAAAGTACCCCTGACGCTAGTCTTTTCCCAGGAATGTGGAATTCCTCCTCCTCCTCTGCTTGAACCCATTTCCCGTTTTTGCAAGTGCTACACTAAATCTTTTCAAACACCTGCCGTTTATTTTTCTCCCATGTTGTTTTCTGTGCTCTTCTCTTCAACGCATTTTTTTTCTTTTTCTCCACCTCTGAACTCAGGCGATTATTTTGCCTGCATCTCCCATGACACCTTGTTCCTCTTTGGAGAATCTTGTCGGTGCTTGTATGTTTATCTGAGGGAAGGCGGCTTTCAATAAACCTGGCCCCCTGGACGCTGCACACACACTTCTTCTTCCTACAGACACACAGGCCTTGGTAATTAATCCAAGATAAACACACAGCCCTCACACATACACATGTCAGGCAGAAGAACCCTGTAGGAAAATAATCGCACCAGAGAATGCAAGTTTTAAGCAATGTAAGATCCTGAAATCGTGTACTTTGGATGGGAAAACGTACTGAAGCGATCTGCAGGACAAACACTGGTGTCTATTCTATAGACGGACGAGGCTGCAAGCTGATAGCAACCACCGCATATCCTGTTACCTCACATGTTCTGCGATTGCATGAGGTGGATTCTGAAAGAGAGGTTAAAGGTCATTGGATAAAATGAATGATGAAGGCCGCAGAGTAAATCAGATGTGGAAATAATCTTTAGTATAAATTCAGGGTTTTGAGTGAACATAAATAGTTAGCACTAATAGGAAGGACAGGTCATACAGGTGACTTAAGGGTAAAGGGGCACCTCTAGGGAGGAGATCAGACTTCACATGCACATACACACATGACCTGAACAGAGAACAAGCCGCATCTGTGAACCGCCAACGAGTCATAGCAGGAGGGAGAGAGGGGCAGAGACAGACAGAGAGAGAGAAAGCTGAGCCGGTGGACCACACAGATAAAAGAGTGCGCTCTGTTCTCTCTCCTCCTGAAGGAACCTGAAGGAGGAAACTCCACCTCTGGGATTAAGGCTTGTGTTTCCCCAATTTACTGCCATGGCTGCCTCAGACAATATATTCCTGTTCTGCTTGTCATGTATTATTGCTTCTCTTCTCGTCTCTTCTTTTCTTTTCTTTTCTTTTCTTTTCTTTTCTTTTCTTTTCTCTTCTCTTCATTTATTTTCTCCTCTTTACTGATCAAGAGAAGATGAACCCTAATAGCAGATATAAAACAAATATTTATTAAATATCTATCTATATGATTTTCTATATATACTTATTACATCTTGCTATTTGAGTCTTTTTGTGAATCTAAAAGCAGAGTGAACTCCTTTGTATTATGGCAAAAATAAGGCAGCATTTTTAGACACAGGTGTTTTTTCTGTACTTCTCTGATGATATATTTTATTCCTATCATTCTAGTTTACTACGTGATTTTTATTGGTCCTCTGTATTATTTAAAACACTAAAAGATGCTTTTTTTGGGGAAAAGAATACTTCATCTAACATAAAGTTATACATTTCAGTAATTAATCTAGTATATAATTATTTATTATATATCCAAAATAGCACTAAAATCTTCAGAAAGAGCCTGTTTGGTGCATATTGTTTGTATTTAACTGTAATATGACAGATGAAGTGTATGGATATGCTGTATGGGACGGCTGTGATATGAAGGCATGCTCTGCCCCATTTGGTGGTGGAATTATCGAATTTGCTGTGCACTGCCCCTGAACCAGCCAACCCAACCACAAGTAAGACCTAGAGGAGGAGACGAAAGGGCTTCACAAACATGGACACACACACATGGACACACACACACACACACACACACACACACACACACACACACACACACACACACACACACACACACACACACACACACACTGAGCCTCCCCCAGCACTAGGAGATGCTCTGCACATTCCCTCTAATTGCTTGTTTCAAGCAGAGGCTGATTGTGGAAAATTATACCCTTTGCATTTTCTTCTGTGCTCCCCCTCCATCTTTTCTCTCTTTCTTTGTGTCTGCACATATGCATACATGTTGAGAGACCAAATGTACAGTATGTGCCTTCAGTGTGTACTTCTGGCTATGTGTACCTGCATGCATGAATGTGGATGTGTGTGCATGCTTGTGATGTTTAAGTGTATATCCATGTGCCTCTGCTCCTCATGTGTTTGAAAAATGTGTGTGTGTGTGTGTGTGTGTGTGTGTGTGTGTGTGTGTGTGTGTGTGTGTGTGTGTGTGTGTGTGTGTGTGTGTGTGTGTGTGTGTGTGTGTGTGTGTTTGTGTGTGTTTGTGTGCGTGTGTCCTTGACTATTCTGGAGGTTTGCAGTGAAATGAGTGTCTTTCTACCCTCACACCAAAGTCATGTATAAAGATCATGAGTAAATAGACAATTCTTCATTCCTGGAATAATGACCTTTATGTAAGCTGTAATTACATTATAGTTATGATGGGCTTGCAGTTAAAGTGGTCATTGATATACAATTAATGGTTTTATGTCATTCACTGCCTCTTAAATTTGACTCTTTGCTGTTTTTTTCATAATTGATTATATTTGGGTATTGGACTGTTAGTTAGACAAAGCTATTTGAAGATGTCACCTCGACACAAAATAAAAAAGAGGGCGGCCTCCAGAAGCACAAACCTAATCAATCAAACATCTGAGAAAAAATACACCTAATTGTTGGTTAATAAAATCCCTGATGGTACGTCCTATTTCAATTGTATCCCCAAAAGTTCACTAGCCAACTCTCCACCACTCTTCTCACTTCCCTTTCCAAATGTGTGGCTCCCTGACAGTGAGTCCTGCCAACCTCCCTCCTATAGTATGCATCGGCTGAGCATTTGCCGAGAGCAATGTATAGGTCTGGGAAACCCACTTAGTGTGTGTGTGTTTATGTGTTTGTGCGAGGCTGTGAACTAGGTGCCCCTCGCCACAAGGTGGGCTTTGCAGGAGAGGCTGTGGCGGTCCCACTACTGTAACTACATAAGTGAGGAAATGAATTAAGTGGACTTGGGAGAAAAGGTGTGTGTGCCAAGGTTTATTCAAATTTATCCCACACGGACAAACAAAGGTGCAAATACAGAAAATATCTAAATTCTATATCATTCTCAAAAAACAGCAGCACTAAAGTGATAATAACAGAATCAATCAATTAGTTTAAATCAACAAATGGAATCACTTGAACATGCGCGCACACACATGAACACATCATCTCGTCTGAGGGGCCTCGTCCTTTTCTAACAAGGCCTCTTTTACAGTATATGCAGCCTGGCCTGTCTGGTGCGTTTAAGGGGCCAAGTAAATCTGTCATTTTAGCCCCTGAACATTCAGTCACTCACACACACACAGCTTTGCAGCTGGAAATAATTAGGCTGTCTCTCCCTCTCTCTCCCTACACCAAGGATGATAACCTCCACTGCTCACCCTCTGTGATTGGAGAACCATTTATTTTAGCCATTAACAACATATCTGTTGGCCCCTGGGCTAATAGTTGAGAAGACAGAGAACCTTTAGTGTTTAGGTGAAAGGCAAGACTTGTCTCCTGTCTGGGAGTTTAGCTACTGTATCCTTCAACTGGATGTTCAGTGTGTGGAATGTGTGTGTGTGTGTGTGTGTGTGTGTGTGTGTGTGTGTGTGTGTGTGTGTGTGTGTGTGTGTGTGTGTGTGTGTGTGTGTGTGTGTGTGTGTGTGTGTGTGTGTGTGTTTACCTGTACAGCTCCACATATAATATTCATCACACTAATACAAACACATAGTCACAACAACTTCTTCATTTTAAACACACTCCCCATCTTACTGCCTTTCACCATAGTTAAATCCTTACTTTTGGCTGTTTGGATTATGATGTCACTGGTGTGCAGCGGTGTCCATATGTATGTGGACTCCCAGTGCCCCTCTGCAAACATGTCAGCTTAATCTGAGCTGGCGTCTCGGCTGTTTCACAGATCCCCAGGTCTTAGTAACAAACTGTCCAGTTTCGATGGCTAGTTATCATGAACTGAGCCTCACATATTAGTCTTTATTTGATACAGAGAGGCTTTTTGTTCACATGAACTTAAACATGAACGCACTCGTACATGAATGCAGCATCTACAGTGTTTATGAAGTGCTAAAGTTAGAGGATTAGAGAATAGAAATAATGGCTTGTGAATAAGCTGGAGCAAAAGTAGAAGAGAAAATAGAAGTTGAGGCGGAAGATACAACTTAACACAAGTGTTCACTTTTGTATTTATGAGTCATTACTGAAATTGTCTTATCTTCTGTTTTGTGTCTGGCAGGTAGTGTGACACCCAGGCAAACAAACATACAGACCGCAAGTAAACAGAAAGACTGGCTTAAATATAAATATAGATCCACCTCAACAGAAATAAGGTTATGTTGTGTATGCACTGAAATACCCCCCCATTATAACCCTGACACAAGCATGTTCTGTTGGCACACAGACACACACACACACACACACACACACACACACACACACACACACACACACACACACACACACACACACACACACACACACACACGCACGCACACACATATACACCCCTTGGTTAGTATCCAAGAGGCAAAGCATGGCTGCAGACTGAGCTAGATAGAACACTCTGTGACAACCAAGTTCTCACTAATGCTGCTTTCAACTCTCTCTCATTTACCACTTTCTATTGTATCTTCATATCCCCCTTTCTTTCTTTTACATTATATTACATTACAGTCATTTAGCAGACGCTTTTATCCAAAGCGACTTACAATAAGTGTATTCAATTTCTTTCTTTCTTTCCTTCTTTCTTTCTTTCTTTCTTTCTTTCTTTCTTTCTTTCTTTCTTTCTTTCTTTCTTTCTTTCTTTCTTTCTTTCTTTCTTTATGTTATCATCCATGTTATCAGGCCATAAATAGGTGGCTTAAGGTGATGGTATACATGAATTTCATTAGTGCTAAAAACCCCATCTTGATTGGGAAATCAGTAAATAGCAACTTCTTACGAAAGTAAAGAATTTTTGTAACATTAGCCCTTTAACGGTACTGTTAATAAGAGGTTGTTTACCCGTTAACACAGACACAGCCGCACTCTTTTCTGCCAATCCCCACTCCATCATCTTTCATTGTATACTTGGCTGAGACTCGGTGAAAACAGCAGGTATGCAACTCTGTAAACAGTTTGTCAAAAAAAAAAAATCTTTTGAGGGACTGTTAACAATGGGCGCATGATTGTTTCCCAAATTTAGTTTTTAAAAAAGATCTGACATCAGACAAAGTGAAATGAGGATGTTTTGTTCCAAAAAGGGCAATTGAAGGAAAGTTTTGAGAGCAACCGTTATGTCTTGATCATCTGTCCTTCTCGTTTTGATGTGATGTCATTCTCCCCCTGTAACCTAATAGTATGCCTAATAGTATGAGTACATCGCCAGCATTACAGACTGGATGATAATACCTATAAATACACTCAGCAGCAGCAGCAGCCAGGTCCTGTCTTTCTATCTCTACCCATCTCACCATTTAAGAATGTATGACCCTAAATAGTCATATATGAAGACATTTTGACTCAGACCATTTTAGTCTAAAATTTACTTAACTTTTACATAATTAAGATTGCAAGGATTTTGTGTAAAGTTCAAACACTTGTGCTTTTTGTTGCTTTTATTTCATTCAGTCATGTTTTGGTAACTGATAACTTCTTAGATTAGAAGCCTTCAATGTTGAGCTTGGGTGTTAATTGTATTTTCAATACCCATTCATATCATTCTAGTTCCTATATATTCCCTCTGGTGTTTCTTTCCTGCTCTTCCATGCATTTTTTCTTCAATGATCTCTCCATTAATCAAAATATGTGTTTGTGTGTTTGCAACAATGAATGAGGTATACCTTAAAGCTGTTAATGAGGCTACAAAGGAGAGAGAAAGAGAATGGGAGAACCTGAGGAAATGGAAGTGACTGTGTGTGTGTGTGTGTGTGTGTGTGTGTGTGTGTGTGTGTGTGTGTGTGTGTGTGTGTGTGTGTGTGTGTGTGTGTGTGTGTGTGTGTGTGTGTGTGTGTGTGTGTGTGTGTTGCAGGTGCTCCCCTTGGGGAGCTCTCTTTGCCAGAATAGAATAAGGATATTAATATAGGATATGTTCCTGTGCACCTGCAGAGACTGGGACAAAGACCAAACATACACGCAAACAAACACAAGCATGCACATACACACATACACACAATCAAACGACATGGAGAGGAAATTTGAGATTCCATTGCACATTATCACTGCATTTCATTGAACAAAAAGAGCAAGTCAGAGCAAGTTATTAAGGTTTCGATGTTGCTGTCAGCTAAGTTTTATATTAAGCAAAAACATTCTTTGTGATTTTAAAATGTAATTTCTTTATGTTTTGGATTATCAGTTTGAGGATGTTATCTTGGGAACCTGTGACATTTGGTAGGCAAAACAATAAATGAGTTAGAAAAAATAAATAGTAAATGGATATACCAATAATAAAAAAGAATTGTTAGATGCAGCCTGAGGTTTTAATTTCACTCCATGTTGAGCAGCAGCAGCACTGTCCCTGGAGTACTGTAGTCCACTGCTGCACCACTGTATGTTATCACAAGTGTTTAGACAGTTGGGCAGTAAATAGACTGCTCTAATGGCACTGAACTTTCTCACACACACACGCACACAAACACACACACACACACACACACACACACACACACACACACACACACACACACACACACACACACACACACACACACACACACACACACCTTGGTCCCGTTGTCCTCCTCCCGAGGGAGCTGTGGTCTCCATTCTCTCCTGCTGGCTGCTGCAATGACTGTGGGGTCGCGGGGTCTTCTAGATAAGACCGCAGGGGGTTTTGTAAAGGCAAGCTTGACTTTCAGAGCACAGGAAGTAAGGATGAATAACCCGGAGGAAAGGAGGAGAGCAGGGAGTGAGGTCGAATGAAACTCCAAACCACCTGCACATCTGATAAGGCAGCACACACTAAGGTGAGCGTAAAAGAGAAGGTTAGCAGGGAAATGTCAATAAGCGCCCAGAGAGAAGAGAGTTTGGAGCTAAGAGGAGAGAAAGTGGGGGAGAAATGTAGACAGGGAAAAGAGAAAACACTGAATCTATCAAAGAAAGATCATGCAACACAAAATATGAGAGGCTGAGGGGAACAAAGAGAACGGATGAATGAATTATCAATGAAAAAAAAGACTACAGCCTTGAATAGGTGATCTTTGACACAACACAATGCTGCTTTGAAATCGAGAAGTTCACAATCATCGTAAAAAAAACACCAAAAAGATTTACACCCACCACACTCACCGAAAGCCTCCTGACTGAAATGTGTTGTAGTTTCTGCTCATTGACGTATCGAGCGGTTATGACAAAGGAAGTGTGGGGGACCTCAGGTAGCTCTGTGTGGAACCATTGATTTTCACTGTCCACATAAGGCCGTTGATTGATAGGGCAGCGCTGGAGTCATTAGATGCATTCTCCATCAGCATCTGAATGCACACACACACTCAGAAGAGCGTGGAGTGAGAGACGTGTTGGGAGTGAGAGGAAAGGCAGAATGAGGGAACACATGTTTGCAAAGTTTAAAATGCGACACTTAAATCCACAAAATGATTGCTGGCATATTGGAAGTAAAGCATGAATTAAAGTTTGTGATAAACGACACAAGAAATCTAAGAAAACCATTTGGCTTGAAGATGTTCTCTGACCAGTGACACTCTTTTCAGTCTGGCCTGACCCCTGTGCCCTTTTGTCATAAGCTCACTATTTATTGAGGTGGCGTGAACCCAAGGCCAAGGTGGAGGGCATATTTTACAGATCTTGCCATAAAACGGTCAGCTTGAAAATATGAGAGACTTGACAGGGAGACTTGACTACCTTTGGGATCCTATTGCAGATTGCCTGTTTTTAACTGGGGATGGACAGGATGTCCTCCACAGAGCGATACCCAGGGGGATAAAAAGACACAATGACACATAGACACACAAAATCACCCAGATCGTTGACAGACACACAAGTCCTGTAGCAGTATGTTGGTGTAGGAAGTGGTAGGCCTGCTATGGGTCAGTGTCCTTTAGGCTTTAATTTAAAAAATATATTTTATATATATTTTTTAATGTCTTATCTTTTGAATATCAAAATGTGTATAAATTGGTTTAAACAAAAAAATATATTACAAACATATTGGTCTGTTTTATTTACTTTTGGTACTTCCATATCAGTTCACAATCAGCAGTCCATTTATTTATTTTTGCTGATTTTGTAGCTTGGCCAGTTAAAATCTCTGTTTTCCTGTGGCAGGAAACACAACAACTTGTAATGCGGACGTACGGACAGTACGTCAGCAGTATCCTCTTCTTTTATTTTGAAATTATATTATAATTTGAGGCTGTGTCGTTGTTTGCTACACTTTCAAAAGGGGCTCTACAGTGCAGCTACAATATCGCTTTGAGACATTTAAAGTTTATTTGTAATAAATCCTTACATGTTTCCTTTGTGTGTATAAACAGCTCAGGCCTCTCTTGCACTGAAACTACTGTGTTAAGCCGTAAGGGAAAGCTCTCGTTCTCTCAAATGTCTCTATAACTTTCTTCTGTTGTCACAACACATCTCTCTGTTAAAAGGAAGAAATTGACCAGAAGTTGATGCTGCATTGACATTTAAATAATGATGGAGCCAGAGGGCCATCTTGGCCAGTGAGCTGGAAAATGTTACTTTTTAAGAGGGATAAGTCAGGATTTGAGATTCTCCTCCTGGAGAGAGCAGCTGTTTACTTAAGAAGACGATGTACGCTGGAATTTAGCAGAATTTGTGGAAAGTGAATATTTGTTTTGTGAATGAGATGAGATTTCTGAATCCATCATGAAGCCCAAACCTCTCCGGAGCCATAAGGCCTCTAAATGTGTCTTTATGAGTGGCTAAACATACAAACACACACACACAAGCTAGACGTCCATCTGGCCTTGCAGATGATCTTTAATTTCATTCAATTTCTGAACATCTCTCCCTTTGGGACTGCAGCCATCAGCTATGGGACTTTTCAACAAATGCGATCCAAAACATACACATGCACACACGCGAGCACACACATCCATTTATCTGTTTATTTTTTTATCTTTATCTTTAGCTAAGCTTTTGCTGTAGCCTTTTTGTGTCAAGTTATTCAGTTATTCTCAATCTCAAAGTGGAAAGGTATGATCAATTTTATCTGATGTAATGAGAATATTCCTGGCAAACTCTGGATTGAAAGGTTTATGTAATGTAGCATACTAAGATAATGTTACTCTACCTGATCAGGAAATTAAACTGAAATGACTACTCCAGTGGCAAGGCAAACTTCTTCTTTAAAACCTCAATCAGATTGGATTTACTGCATTCCCACGCTCTGTAAAATTATTTTTTGTACTACCTTTAGACTCTGTATAGGCATACCCAAGTTATCATTCAGCTCTTCTTTTATTAAAACTTGATCCACAGGGGAGATAAAGCATGCATGCTCTAAGGCCTCAGAGGATTTTATTTGAAGGGACCAAAAAGTCTGACCCGAGTGGTGAATAATGGAGACTACATGCACAGTCAAACATCAGAACATATTACATCTGACAGACTGTGACTCTGACTCCTTGTTTTGGGATGATGACTTGCAGGCAGAGATGTGTGTGTCTGTATCTAGTAACTAAAGTTTAAAAGTTAACAACTCAGTGTTGAGGCTAAGCGATCTCATTGTATCACACACTTATGAACACACCCGAGGTTACAATCCAAATTCTGTGACTTGTTGGCCTTTTCCTCTAGATGAAGCGTTCCACGGATCAGCGAGTCCATCAGCCTACTCTCTCCTCCTCTTTGCTCAAATCTCAGCAATTATATTTGACATGTAACATCAATAATCTCATTTATTTTCGCGCCCCCGCACTTTCTCTCGCCCAACCAACCACGCACACACACACACAAGGGTCTGCCCATTCTCTTATCTGTGTCTGCAGGAAATGTGAGCCACGCAGCATTCGATAAAAACAATTTTTTGCACCATTGATCCCACTTGTTTCTCCCTCCTGTTTTTTCCTCCTATTGGTCCTCCTCTATGAAAATGGTATTTCTAGAGGTTTGTTGTTTAACGATGAAGTAAATGTTAGGAGATGACTGCGTTTTATAAAGAGCAGCAGGGGTAAGACCGTGACGATTCATACTCAGATGAAATGTTTCGCCGTGGAGAAACACACCATGGGCACAACCACTGGTGGTGGTGCCAATCACACACACAAATCACATGTACAGCCTGCATGTGTGTGTGCTTGCAGGTATCAGAGAATAAGGGTCTGTGCACATCTGTCTGTGTTTCCATGTGGACACTGTTTGCATTGTCTCCACTGAGTAGAGGAGCCATGCAGGCTCAGTGGGTGCCACTTTCAGCTCCCTTCACCGCAGTGCCACAGATCAATATAGCTGAAGTCACCCACCTCCACGCACTCGGCCTCTGTAATCATTCCCTACACTGTGTTCTGCTTCATTCCCTCTTTCGGCCAGGTTGTTGTTTATCCTATTATAGCCCTAATTGCCATGCTTATGGTAACCTTTCTTCAGCTTGCTACCCCCTGCTCTAAACTAATGGGTAATGGCACAGGAGGGCTAATGCAACCAAGCTAATTTGGCTGGGCTTATATGCCCACATGGACACTTCAGTGTAGCACAATGCCCATGTCCATCATTCTGTTCCTGTTTTTTTTTTCTCTCTCTCTTTCTCTATGTGGCTTTCCTAGCATTAGCACTCGGTGCGCTGTGTGACTCGGGAGCAGGTTGCAGCTAATGAGTTACCTCAGAGCTCTCAGTGCTATGGCTTTTTAATTAGTGTCGCGGTGCTAAGTGTCCCACATGGACCCTTCCAAAGCCCCCTTTCTTGTCATCCATCACCCACTCCTTTTGTTTGCCTTTCATTTACATATATGCACCAACCCCAAATTAGCGAGTGGCTCGTTAATTGCACGTGTGTGGAAGTAAATGGATGGTGGTACGGTGGGGTAGAGGTGCAGTCAACATGTTTACTTCCTAAATACCCCCAAGGACTACTGGGCTCCAGCACACGGGGAGGTCATGGTGAATACGCCCCTCAGGCTAAAAAGATCTATTGTGCTGTTTGGAGTAATTAGTCCAACTACCAAGCTCAAGCCCACATTAATAGAGATATACTGTACATAGACACACACACGCACACACACACACACACACACACACACACACACACACACACACACACACACACACACACACACACACACACACACAAACAAACATATAAACACATGCAGAAGTTGTTCATAAATTAATTCCATTGCGTTCATTTTATTGTTTGCATTTAAAAGTATATGTTCATGATGCCTTTAAGTTCTGAAAGATTGCCAAAACAAATGCAAATAGTTAGAAAAGACAAACACAGTTGTTGTAACTGACGGAAATGGTTTTTTTTTTTGGTGTCATCATGTTAAAATATCTTCTATTGACTTTCAAAAAGTCTATCAAATTAAGCCAGCTATGGTTGTATTGACTCCTTTTGGCTGAACGGATCGATATTTGGTCAATAATAGATAATGATGTCTAAGTGCTGAGCGATGGATGACAAGCAGCACCTTAAGTGTCCCCAGTGTTATTGATCATACTCAAACAGCCTCATATATCAGCTTCTATGCACTGGTATCAGTTTTACTCATTCGTTGGGTGAAAACCGTGTATCTCCAAATGTACAACAATTCAGGGACTTGGTTAAAAAAATAAGGAAAAAAAGATAAGTAGAGTTTTAAGTTTATTTTTCAGGTTTTCCAAGTAGCTGCTTGACTGATTCCTCAAATGAACATGAAAACTTGATAATCAGGTACCCAATAGTAACAATTTGTTTCAAATAATTCAAATCAAATAATCAAAAAAGTAGTTCCATCACTTTTTTACAATCTGCGGCTGGGTGGAAATCATTTTGTCTTCCAACAAACTGTAGGTAGACTCAGGTAAATTACAGGCATTATCAGTAATCCAAATGTTAACAAAAGCGTCACATCACCATCAAAAATCGAAACATATCGGAATCTGTTTTCCCTTTCGAATTGATCATAAGATTCTTGAATACTTAGATTAACACAAGACTACAATTAAAGTTATTATTTAATGCTGTTGAAAAGTGTTAACATCAGTGCAAAACAAACAGGATTTTCATATAAATCTCAAAGTGTATTTTATATTTCTATTTGTGATCATATGTGTCATGCTCAAACATCCAAAGACACTTCCTTTCCTTAATGTTTTTACTCAGGATGCTGCACAGACAGACTCACCACCAGCCTGTTCCCCATCCCCCCATCTCGTCATTTTAAGCCCTCACCATAACTCTTGCTCATCATGTGTCAGCAATGCAAAGTTATTGCTTCTTGCTATGACCCCAATAATAAACATATATCTAAGCAGCTTTATAGACAAAATACATTGCATGTATTTTTAATCAGCCACCCTTCAAACACAACGTGTATTCCCAAGAGAATAACAGTAACACCGTGTTGTGTCCTTTTCCTCTTTTTTTTATGTTTGACATCTTGTCCACATGACAGTATCCAACAGCCTCACTGTGTGAGGTATATTGTTGTGTTTGTTCCTGATGTTGATTGGCCAATTATGCCTGATTGTGTTCCTTGAGGGAAGCGTTCTCCAAGCGTTGTTAGTGAATGGCCAAATTATGCCTTAGCTTTTAATGTGACCATGGGGAGCCCAGGACCACTCTAAAAAGTTTTTTGGGTCTTTGCAAAGCCACAAGTAAGTTTTAGTGACAGCATTATTAGTCAAGGGATAGTTTGAAAGTCATTGTTATTTGCAAGTGTGACTTTAATGGCGACTTGAATGCCGTGGGCCGTTTGAGCTTTAATGAGAAGTTTCCAGGTGGGAGTAAAAGTTGGAATTGCGCCCTTTCTCCGTCCTTCATGACCCCTCTGTACCCGGCCCAACTCTGCAGTCACAGTCTAACTGTGACTGCATGCTGTAGCTCTGATATCGCATATTTCTCCTGCATAGAAATGAATAATATATAACTATACACTACATTTTATTATACATACATACACACACATTAAAAACCCCCAGTCCATGCACATATGTACTGTATGCAATTGGAAACACATATTTACTGTATGCCCTTTCAGAGTGGTTACCCTCTCATAACTATGACTTAACTGTGAAACACAAGAGCACAACATGGTAGGCTGGACTGTATTAAAAAACTAAGCATTATGTGCATTAATCTGCTCCTTAGCTCAGTTTGATGATGCCTGTGTTCTTATGCCACACTGGTATTAGGAGTCTTTAGATATGCTGAAAGAATCAAGTCCCTTATGCTGGTTGGCTCTGTGCTGTGCAGTGCAGATGACTGGAATTGAAAGCTCACCAGCAGCTTCAGACTTGTGTGTGTGTGTGTGTGTGTGTGTGTGTGTGTGTGTGTGTGTGTGTGTGTGTGTGTGTGTGTGTGTGTGTGTGTGTGTGTGTGTGTGTGTGTGTGTGTGTGTGTGTGTGTGTGTGTGTGTGTGTGTGTGTTTGTGCTTGGTGAGCTGTAAAGAAAAGGATGTAGTCTGACTTGAAGCATTAATAGAGCAATATGTTGTGTCACACTCAGTAATCCTCTTCCGTCTGTGTGTATGATTCTGTGTCTCTGTGTGTGAATGTGTCTGTGTGTGATTGATGACACTACTAATGGTGCGTCTAAACACTGGCAGCCCAGTTATCTCTTATCTGACAGGGGGAGAGGGCTTGTGTCAACAGCTGCTCCTCCTCCTCATTTATCTCTCTTTATGTCCTTACTGCCTCTCCTGCTCCTACCCTTTTTTCTTTCTCACAAATGAAAAGCCCACGTAGCTAATTTTCATGTATGATGGATGATTACTATTTTCTGCTGAGAAACTACTAATTATATCAATATATTGATTATTCTATTTTTATTATTAACATTGTAGTCTATAGAATTTAACAAAATAGTACGAAATGCCATTTACACTTAGCTAAAGTCCAACAATGAATCAATTCAATTGTTTAATTGGCAAATCATTATGTTTTTCCAGAAACTTTTGTTGTTTAACACTTCACCCATCCATCTCCACTCCCCTGCGTTTTTTTTTTCTTCGAGGCCATAGAAGATAGAAAGGCACTCTAGCCTCCTTGTGCAGCTACACCATGGGCCCCATCTCCACCATGGGCCTCAATCACCTTAATGCGCCCGTTTAGCCATTAGCTTCTCTGAGGGGGGGCCCATATCCATCCATCCCTCCATACATCCCGTCATACATTAAAGGGCAGATTGATAGCCATCAGCCAGGCCTCGGCCACTGACACACTCTTAATATTGTGTCTAACACAAACCAGATGGCTGCAGGGCTCTTCGGCAACATACCCATACACACACATGATACACTCACTCACTGCTACCCCCCAGCCTATTCTACCATTTCCCCCTCTCTCAGGAGAGGAGATGAGCGTCCTTAATTAAAAGTTGGATATATGGGCCTCTGGGTGGAGGTGGTCAAGCGGGATCCATTACCTGCACATTGGGGCCCTCCAGAGCAAGAGTTAGGGTGAGGGCTTAAAATGACGAGATGGGGGGATGGGGAACAGGGTTGTGGTGAGTCTGTCTGTGCAGCATCCTGAGTAAAAACATTAAGGAAAGGAAAGAAAAAAGGTGTCTTTGGAGGTTTGAGCATGAGGTGGTAGCAGCAAGAGCTAAAGCTAGTGCTGAGCCCGGCACAGGCCAGGAAGTGTGACCCATGATCTCAATAGCTGTATTGTGTTCACACTTGAACAGGAGCCAAAAACCCTGTGAAATATCAGAGCAGAATGAGGGAGAGAGAAGTGTGGAAATGAAACAATGGTTTACACAACAGTGAAATAGGTATTTTCCTCTGCTTCTCGCCAGCAGGCCCAACACTCCAAGAGTAAGTGTTATTGGTCCTCCTGTCCTGGCTAGTCTCAGCCCCTGGTAGGGCAGCGGAGGGGAGGGCCAGGCCTAAATGTGTGCAGACAGACATAGAGGAACACTCAGATAGACAGACCTAAGTTCAGCAGCCACACACAGAGCACAGATGAGAACACACGCATTAAATTATCCTTTGGTTGTGATGAGAATAGCCAGATATTCTTCTAATCCTGTTCGAGGAGAGTAACACGTCTCATAGCATCACGCATGCCTCTGTGGCTACAGCTAATCCTTCTGGGCAGAGCACCCTCCTCACATCCGCCAGACAGAGCAGTCAAGGGTTACACTGTCTTTTATTTATTTTCTTTACTTTCCTCTGTTACAAAAAAGTAGATACATTTTTTTTCTTTTAAGATACATTTAAGGGATACAATGATGTGCAACATCAATAATCAATGAGGCTGTCTTTTTTTTAAGCTTTTTTTGTGTTAACGTGTTCAGTTATCCCACTTATAACACACTTTAAAATAAGGCTCTTCTTTACCTGCAAAGAAATGGACAAGACAGAGTCATCTACAGTATAAAGTGCTGTCACATTTTATTTTTAGTTTACCTTATGTTATTTTCCACATTTTAACTTAATTAAATGTTTTTGTTAATAATGTGACTTCATTAAAAACATACCCACCTTATATTATTCTGTTACTCATATTAAAAAATGATTTATCAAAAAATAGGTCAAACAAAATCACCTTGTTATGATGAGGCTTTTGTATTTGTTGAGCCATTGCAAGTCCATGTCTCTTTTTATATATGTTTGATTCTGGAGTTAATGCTATATTTTGGCTCATCATACTGAGGAATAAAGCCTGGCTACTCGCTACAGGTGAGGAGGAAGAGGAGGAGTAGGAGGAGGTGGGGAGGGGAGAAAGTGGAGTCTGGTTGTTAGAGTAAACAAGGGTTCTGCTCAGATGTTTCCAATAAGTCCCAGGCCTGCAGCCACACAGGGGTTCTGCCACATGCTGTCCTGGCCAGCTGCTGCTTTTTTCAGCACTACTTAAATTCACAATGCATTTTTTGGGGAAATTTGAGCTCTTAAATTCAAACCTCCTGCAAAATCCCAGGTGGAGTATGGGTGATGATGATGTGAGAATAACTGAAGGAGACAAAAAGTTAAAAAAAGAGGAATGTGATAGTGTCTATCCATCTCTTTGTGGTTCTCTCCAGTTTAAATGCTGTGTACTGTAAACTTCATATTGTCTCAGCTCTCTGCTGTCCTGCCAAAACATTGACCTCATAACACACAACTTTCTACCATGCAGGGACCAAATGACTATCCACCAAAAAATGAAATTTAAAGGAGATGGTTGGAGACATCCTCTGTTTTTTGTCAGTCTCCTTCTCTGAGATTCAAGGAATGAGGTAGTTGATCTGATAAATGAGGCCAACGTTGATTTGATACTGAGCAGGAACTCACTTGTAGGGGGAAAAAGTCTCTTTCTGTTCATATTGGAAACCCCTGTTGTCTGGTTTAGATCACTGGAAATTTGTTTGTAGAAGAAATGTTTTTCATATCATTCATTAGCTGCTTCTCTCTCACTTCATCATTCTTCATTGTACTACAAAAGCAAATGTTGTTGAAGGAAATATTCCTTTATTTGGGTGTTAATAAATAATTGATGGTGTTACGTGCTCTATAAATTTGTACCAAGCACCACTTCCCTATTTGTGTTTTCACAGTTCCAGGAATTGTCCCATTTTGTGTTTCACTTCCGATGTCAGTCGATAGAGTGGAGGTCAAGTTTTGTCAGTGTTGAATGCAAGCTTCCTCTCCTCATTATTATTTGCAGTTTTTCTTGGCATTGAAGCATTGGTCTTGATTGATTTAGTTGCTTTGCTTGAGCACAGGAAGTTTTATTTTATACCCATATTATATTTACTATTTGTGAACTTAAGAAAGAAAAAGCAATAATAGCTGGTATTGCATTGCATTACATGCTAGATCCATATTTTGAAAAATCTGGTTTTAAATTCCAGAATGGTTTGTTGAAATGAAGAGATTCTTGGTTTGAAGCACACCGCAACAGTATAAAAGACAAAAAGTGTGCACTACAATGTTATAAGCACATGCATGCACACACAAATACACATCTTTTCTCTAGAAAATTCTTAAAGCACTATGTGTAACATTTAAAACTTTTTAATCAGAAGAATTTTTATAAACTCATACAAACTCTACATACATGTAGTAATTCAGTTGTACATTTGTGTGTTGTAGGTTTTTGTGTGTCTGTGTGTGTGGACTCTGGAGTCCAGCCTAGCGGCACCATCAAACGTTATTCCATGTAGCCAATAAACAACCACTTTGCTCACTGTGCGTTCCTTTCAGCCAATAAACGCGTACTTTACTAACGCTGCCTCCTTCTCAATATTCAACTGTTTTACTCACTTTGATCTCCTTTTGAGCCTGTTAACAATTATTTTAAAATGTGATAAATATTCCTTATGGATCTTATGATTTCTTTGACAGAGGCCAGCATGAGAAAATGTTTCCTCAGTCTGGCTCTTACTGGGTTCAATATGTGTGCTCCTGTTTGTCACACACATAAGTCTAGCTGTTAGCCTACAGACTGCACAGACAGAGTGTGTGACCCTGATGTACTGTTCATATATTTCCCCATTTACACTGCACCTGCTTCACTATAATGAGCCAATATATCTGCTCACTAATTGCCCTAAATACATATCATAAAGCTTGGCCTGTAAAAGGCTGTCCGACAGTAAAACAGACATAGTATGATGGTAACCTCTGTGCACACACACACACACACACACACACACACACACACACACACACACACACACACACACACACACACACACACACACACACACGTACACTTGTAGCACATCACATATACATAAAAAAACACACATGTACACAGTCAAAAAGACATGCACATAAGCACACACATCCGCTAACACACAACACATATAAGATGGCATACACACAATCAGACACACTTACACACACTCATCCAGCCTTTTAACAAGGGGCTGTAAATAACACAAAGCCATTTCATTAATGAGGTCCAGCCTGAAAAACCCACTGCCTCTCTTCTTTTAAAGTGTGCACACTTCCTGTTTAAAGTTACACTAACCTGGCAACCCGGCACATGGCAACCTGCTCTCTCAGATGAGCTGCAGGGGTGTGGAGGTGGACGGTGATGCTAAAAATAACACAGTGTACATATATGTGATATGTAAACATAAATACATAATCACTGGTTACACACATGAAAAAAAGGGAAAGAGAGCAAAAACATATGTAGCTACTGGCAACACAATACAAACTAATTCTGCTGGTTAAGTGAACACAATAAATCAAAAAGTCAAAATGTATTCAATGAGTCCAAATTCAACATTTCTCAAATGAAATCATCATCATAAATCCTCATACCTAGCCTCATTTTCCCACCTGCATGTGAACTCTTGTTCAAGTCTTACTTAAAGGGAAAAGTCAGCTAGGTCAACTCAAACAAAATGAGAATTGACTTTACAATAATTTTGTGAGTGTGGGAGATGGACACTGGAACTTTTCACATGCTGTTTTTAAGTGTGGCACATGCACACTCACCACAAATGATAGCTCTCTGACGGCGGCTGCAGTGATGCTGATTTAAGAGAAGCAAGTTGGGTCATTAGTGAGCCGGGCCACATTCTGACACTCACAATGCATGAAGACAGACACACACACTCACACACACACACACACACACACACACACACACACACACACACACACACACACACACACACACACACACACACACACACACACACACACTCTACAACCCAGATGGCTTTTACAAGGCCCCAGGCCCTCCCCGGCCTGCCTGCCTGGTTTTTAATTATGTCGATGGCTGCCCGGCCCAGATAAAATGGGTCACATTTAACACGCCTTCACTCACCTTCACACACACGACACATCCACTCACACACGGCAAACACACACTCCAACACCTTGCATACACATTACTAGTGATACAACTAACGCTCACACACAGCACAGACACACATTTTTACAGAAGTATTCACTTGTGCTTTTGTCAGAGACAAACAGTAAATACATGTTGTTCAACACAAGGCTCTTGCTCTTGTAAAAGGATGTATGTGTGTGTGTGTGTGTGTGTGTGTGTGTGTGTGTGTGTGTGTGTGTGTGTGTGTGTGTGTGTGTGTGTGTGTGTGTGTGTGTGTGTGTGTGTGTGTGTGTGTGTGTGTGTGTGTGTGTGTTTGGATTTACAGCCTGTTTCCTCTTTAGCTGTCATTAGACTTCCAGACATGGCTACACAGGTGTACTATTACCAGCATCAGTAATTGGCCTTACACACACACACATACTGACTCATGCACACACACGCACACACACAGACACTTTATTTTTAAAGGTCCAATCTATACTCACAGTATGGCTCCTCTTGATGAAACACTTTGGCTCTGCTACTGATTGTCTTCTTTTGGACTCAACGTACTTTTGCTAGAAATAGTTCAATCCATCATTTTAATCAACGTATTAATTTAAGGATTCCAGTAGTTTGATTTAAATTATCAAATGTTTGTCTTAATAAAAGATGCATTGTCAGCGCAATTGCTAAGAATGTTTATGTGCATATGTCTTATAACCAAAAAGAAGAAGTGCTCCCCCAAGGGCCTGTCCATCACATTTTACCTACAGGGTCCGTGTATGTTTTGATAGTTTGTTACATCAAAATCAAATTTCGTCCTCCCGGGCACCAGGAGAATACTCTGTTGGGAGGAGACCAACAGCATCTCCAGTTGACGGACTTTCAGTTAGATGAGCTGTAGCAAGTCTCAAATTCAGCCAGTTCAAATCCCATCTCTGGGACTCACAGCAGTGCGACACAATTGTATAACAGCAAAAACAGAAACTTTGCTGATCCTGCGGTGAGTTGGGGCAGTCCCCCAGAATCAGACCCCAGGCTTTGGGGTTTGTCTGAATTTCAGTTGTTATATAGCTCTGCTAACTGAAGTCGTCTCTCTAAGCTGTTGCATGCTCTCCTCCCGGCAAAGTAGTCTCCTGTTGGTGGGGAGGACGCAACAGAAATAAGAGTCTTTTTTCTAGTTTCTGCCACTTTGGATTTAATAAAATAAACAAACTATCAAAACATACTCATTCCGGACATCCGTAGGTCAGTGTCACAAACACATAGCTAACATAAACTATAAGCCAATGCCACACGAGACAATTATAAGATAACTGTGTTATTTTGACCAGCTCTCATAGAATTTGAGAGCTGGGCAACTTTGCATATTTTTTTTTTTAATGACTGATGACTGCTTGACTGTGTGTATGGACCCAGTGGTAGAGGTGAAATATGTTTGGAGAATGGGGCCAGTTACTACACTTTGCACCTTTAAGGTGTTTGAAGAACAAATTTGAATAATATTTAAATAATATTTGAATTTAGCTGGACAAACAAATTCTTGGCTTCTACATTAGACAGTTACTTTTGGTACTCAATAGTTTGCAGGTGGTTTGGAGTATTAATGTATATTTACAGTACATGCATGAAAGTCAGGTAAGGGGAGACGGGTGGTGAAACAAAGAGAGGAAAAGGAACATTTTTAGTATCAAGAGAGGTACTTTCTGTCTGGGAAAATATGTATACGTAAAATAAACGAGTTATGCTTGACAAATACTGTCAACCTCACTATCAGAACAGTGCTGAATTTTGCTGGATTGACAAATGTTAAATTCATATTTTATATGATTAAAATTTTCTTTTGAGTTAACTGAAAGGAGCTGAAACCTAAAGAAGAAATATATCAACTCTACTGCATCTGTTCTGGTGTTTGGTTTCAAATCAGTTTTGCATTTTTTTTGACATTCTCAAACAATCTTTTTGTAGCAGGCTTGCATGTATTTTGTATGCTGTCTTTCTACTGGCTCATATAATGAGCTGGCTTCATTTTTTTGTTCAGAAACAATAATCACATTTTTTAACCTGTATAAAAAATGCTAGAGAAATCCAAGTTTGTGCAGTTTTGTTATTTGTAGGAAAAAATGTCAAGGTCTAAATAAAGTCAAAAATCTAAATTTCATCAACAGACTAAGAAATAAAGGGCAATTTTGTTAACATCTGAGTACAAAATTAAATCAAGGATTAAGAGCTAGACACTTTGTGATTGCAACTTTCCTCCCTTATCTTACTCTTCACAACCCCCCCCCCCCCCACACACACACACACACACACACACCCCCCACACCCTCCGTCGTCACCCAGACTACACTGAAGTTAATAGAATAGGAATAATCTCTTTCTCTCTATTTCTTTCCATCTTTTATTCTGTCTTTTTCCCCCTCGGTCTGAGAGAGAGTTTTCTGACAGGATGTCTTGTGTGCCTGTCCACCTCTCACACACACACACACACACACACACACACACACACACACACACACACACACACACACACACACACACACACACACACACACACACACACACACACTGACACACAAATGTGAACAGACACACACTCATTTAGACTGTTGAGTGATGTGGCAGGGTAGGGTCATCTCTGCAGGCCCCCATCCATCACACACAGGCCAGGCACACATACACATACATGTGAATGTGCACAAACACATGGGACGCTGTGGGGATCTGTAATCTTTCAGCCGCTTTATTAGTCCGCCTGTGTGTATAAGTGTGTGTGTGTGTGTGTGTGTGTGTGTGTGTGTGTGTGTGTGTGTGTGTGTGTGTGTGTGTGTGTGTGTGTGTGTGTGTGTGTGTGTGTGTGCATGTTAAAGGGACCTCCCATCTGGAAACAGACCCTTTTCCAGAAAGGATACACACTCTCACACACACTTCTTTATGTCTTGTTAGTCGTCCTGCACCTTAATTTGCAACACATCTAACAACCAGCTCCGCAGCCCACTTCACAGCCACTCAATCTGTCACTGTCACTGCTCTGTGTCCATGACTGGCCCTCTCGTCAGAGTGAAACAAAGCGAGTGTGTGTGTGCGTGCATGTAAGTCTTACTCTGATTACCATTTTCATATTGTGTTTTGTACAGCTGCATAGATGGAATGGGAGTTTAATTCAAGTGTATGCTCTTCTACCTGGAGAGATATCACTCCAGGCTACCCCCTAGCTGCTTCATGGAGAAGTGCATGCAACCCCCCTTATCTTTCTCTACATTTTCACATATTCTTGAACTAGATAGATTAAAAACAAGAAACATAATGATACTATTCTTTGCTCTTTCTCTTTGAAACAACCTTTTTTTATTTGGGGCCACTTCCACGGAACATGAGTAAGTGAACCAGCCTTTTCTTTACATGTTCACAGAGCTGCTTTCCTGTTTTCCACGGGTGGCAAAAACCTTTTAGCAAACTTTGGTTGTAAAACACTCTCCTTTTCTAGGTGCTTGAAAAAGGCAAAGCAATAACAATGATCACTACTGGTCACTTATTTATAAATCCAATGAAGCATTTAATACAAAAACAACAAATTTGGTCTTTTTTTCAACATGGAAAACATGTATAGACAGAAGTTGCTACAATTTAAGAGGTTTGAAACTATCACAGGCACATATAAAAATACATGCCAACTTGGGTGTGTTCACACATCAAAACCCGGGGCAGTGCAACAAAGCACTAAGATCACACTTCATAAAAATATTTCCCGTAGAGACACACAATAACATGTAAGTCTGTCTCTATCTCCGTCTCACATCAAAATCACAATCACCACTGCGCTCCGAGCTGCCTTTTCCATTTTCTGGCCTCCGTCAAACAGAAAATAATATGGGCCTTGTCACCAACGTCTATCCGTACAAGCAACTTTCCTCTATTAATTCAGCCCTGAACGCCACACACATCCATCAGATATAACTGGCGGTGGAGAGGGCATGCCGAGACATCCATTAAAGGTTCCTAGCTGTCAAAGGTTCCCCTTTGTGTTGTGAGGAGCGATATAAGTGTTGTGCTCTTATCAGAGCTTCCTGTGGAGTTTGCTCTGCATCCTCTCCACTCAGAGCCGCTTCTCTTTCACTGAAGTCTCATTGTGTCTTTGTGCGCATGCACGTGTTGGTACATGTGTGTGTGTGTGTGTGTGTGTGTGTGTGTGTGTGTGTGTGTGTGTGTGTGTTGTGTGTGTCTGCTCTCATGTAAGTCATTTTTTGATGCTATTGAATCAAAGAAATCATGGGTTAAAACGTGTTTTTTGGAAGAAAATCAGAGATATAGAGGTGAATGAAAGTATGAATAAATAAGAAGTGTGACTGTTTTCTTCTCTTTACTGACCTAAAAGGATAATTATTTTCAAATTGTACGATATAGATTTTATTTCCATGGGTTTTGCCATCATTTGTATCAGTAATAATAACATTGTACGTTGGGGTAAAACCAAAAGTGAACACTCCTGAAATGTTGAAAGTAATCCCTCAGTACACAAAGAAACTGTGTGCTAACAACTACAGCAAGTTCAGTAGGTCAAATGTCAACCAGGAAATGTGATGGATGGTTTCATTCGGCAGTTTGGGTAATAACTTTACTGTTGGCCTTCATTTCCTCCTCCAAATAGGTTTTGCTAACTTTAGGGTTTGTTTCAACATGTTTGATTGACTTATTGCTGGTGTTTATCAAACATATTTTTAACAATTCTGCCGTATTCTTAGATTGCAACATTAAAGGGGTGAATTTTGTTATTTCTGAAAGGAATGATCGCCAAAAGTACAAAAAAAGATCCAAAGTACCCTTTAATTGTTGAGAGGAAAGAGATCGTCGGATGTAGGAGATCAGTAAATTGGCATTGAAATGCCCAAATGGACAGAATGAAAATGAGACAATGCAAGGTTGTAATAGACATTAGTTATTGAAGCATTATAGATAAAGTCATCAGCATCCCTTTAATGTCACAGTTAATGTTTCTAGTCTCTGATCTGAAGGAGGAGATAAAAATGAAGGGGAAAACTTTGAATTCCCTGTTTTGCTTTGTTTTGTTGAAACCCTTTCCTTTTGCACGTGAAGCTGATGATTTCCACCCGGGTCCTCCTCCCCCATGACGTAGGGAGGGGGGGGAGATGAAAAAGAAAGGTAAATAAACAAACAATCAGCCATGGGCTTGTTCTGGCTCTCCTTCTCTGTTGCACCTCATTTGAAGCCTTATAAATCAGGCTTCCACCCGGAGACAGGGTGTTAGCAGGCCTCCCAGACAACACACACACACACACACACACACACACACACACACACACACACACACACACACACACACACACACACACACACACACACACACACACACACACACACATGTTCACATACAAAAACACAGCACGCAGGTCTGCAGCTCATTAAGCCTCTGATCAGATCCGTGAGTGTGTGTGTAGGAGGAGGGGGTAACCAAAATGAATGTGTATGAATACTACCATGCCAAAGACGTAGTCAAAGTAGTATTCATACATGTGTGGGTCAGTCTGTGCACTGTCGTACTTCCCCACCTCCCTTCCCACACCTATTTCCCCTAAAAAAAAAAATGTATCCCACCTTGACTCCACCTGGATTTTTTGTTTTTCTCTGTGTTCATAAAACATGTACGATACCTGTGGCACCTCCCTGGCAGTACCATGACAAGTGCACTCTGACTTCTACGCCTGCAGAAAAGATATTGGGTGGAGTAGTAGGTGTTAGGAGGGGGTATGCCTGGTTAGTTTTCAGTGACTGCTTTCACACATAAAATAAAGACCTGGACTCGATCAAGCCGATTGTTGAAGTTGTAAACTGGAAGCAGAAGAGGCAGTAGCTGTGAATGTGGAAAGCGAGGAATGGATAAGATTCCGTTTTTATTTAGAAGCTCCTTCAGTGGACATTATCACTCTATATGCCGCTGAATATCTCAGTGTGAATTACAGTAAAAATATATCATAACAGGAACTGATATGTACAAACGGTCTCTTTTCCCACTCTCACAATCAGCAGAAACATTAACATAAGCAGTAGCCACAGTTTTTATTTCAGGCTTGTTCAGGGTTTCAAATCAAAGGTTACGGTTTTGATTATTTTTAACCAATGCCCCACGACATTGTTACTCTACAGCGGGCACATTTAGTGAGGAGGATAAACTCACACCTTGGCTCAAAAGGAGAAACATTTCTGTAACCTCAAGATGTTAACTCAGCTAAGCGCACATGCATTTGCCTGAAACGGTTGGAGTATTTGTACAAACGAGCACATGGCAGTTGTTCCACACCTTCAACCAGACCCTTTACATATTTACTTACCAAACTTGGCACCTGCACCCCCACCCACAAAAATACACCTTCTGCACGCGCTCACCCAGACAACAAGAACATGACCATTCACACTTTACGAGCTGGGAAAAGACCCACGAATATGCCTTTAGAAAAGCAGCCAGTTAGAGAGGTTCACAAACTTTGCACATCTAAAAACGTCAGATGGTTTGTTGGTTCTTCTCCATCACACCTCAATTTCCTCCAGCAGACATTTGACTGTGATTAGGAACGCAGAGAGTCAAGCTAGAGGTCAGCTCTGAACTCAGGCCAGGCTGATTGGGAGTTGTAATTAGAGGAGTTGCTCTGTCTCAGGCCAGTTCTCCCCTGAGGATTCACACAGGCTCAGTATCACACGCGGTGCTGTGGAGAAATCGGAGCTTCACCCCCGGCTTGGTTGAGAGCGTGGGCCTCAGGGTTTTAGCTCAGCCGTCCCCAGATTCACGGAAGTCCATCACACTCACATACCAATACACGTGCACAAATGCACTCAAAGGAGCAAAGAGTATAAAGCAATATTTCTGGCCTTTACAAGGTATGCAGTCTCTTTCCAGTCTGCAATTGTCTCATATCTGTTCTTTTGGCAAATTTCAGGACTTGTGTTCATTCTCATTCTCACAATGTCATCATTTATAATTTACAATTGTGACAGGAATGAGGTTTTTATAAGCATAAAGGATTCTTACTCCTTCACGGTTTTCCCCTCACTTTGTGCTCCTCAATAAACCCCTCTTCTCTTCTCCTCCTCTTCCTCCTTCTCCTCTACCGCCATCCTCCCTCATTCTCTGTTAAAGCGGGAAACATGAAACCCGCTCTCTGAGTCTCAGGGGGGCGTAGGGGTTACAAAGGGTGATCAGTATGTGCCAGAGAAAGTCTTGAGACAAGTGAAAGAAGCCACAGTTTGTCCACTCCCTCCTCCTTTCTCATCCTTTCCCTCTTTTCTCTTCTCGTTGTTGGGAATGACAAGGTTAGGTGGTCCTAACACCCACTGACATTTTGCGTCTGTGTCTTAAAATTGACTGAAAGACTCAAACTCCTGGCACAGCTTTCATAGGCCCTGATCAGACAGAGCGCGTTTTGAAGGTTTAAAACACGAGGTGCACTTCTCTGCCTTTGTTTTGTTGCAGACATAGCGCTTTTTTTCAGTTTGCTGAGTCTTTTTGTTTTAGTTGTTGCAACCATCAAATTAGTGCTAACTTTAGCTTAATACAAACCATGAACTGTATGCTACCTAATTGTTAATAGTACAGTTTAAATTAATGAAAACAACTTACCCAAAATCTCATTTTCCACACTAATTTGCCTCCAGGCCTGCTGTTTTGTGTTCAGACCTTTTTCACTACGGTTGGTAAAGTCATATAGATCCGGTATCTAGCAAAACTCACCACAATGAGAAAAAACGCCAGTGAAATCAGGCGCTTTTTTCCGCTCTTGAAATTCTTTTCATCTTGAGGTGTTCAGAGCACTCCTGTAAAAACACGAGGCTCATGGAGCGTAAAAATGCGAAGCGTTCACCATAGCAATAGAAGCTCACAAAACGCTTAATGTGCTGTCTGATCAGACTCTTATACCCTCTGATGTCTACCTTAACAATTGCATTTGTTTTTACTGCCAATAACCTCCTCTGAAAAAGTTATTTATAGAAAGATTCCAAGTGATTTGCTGGTTGACGATAGCCTGTTGTTTTGTCCCTGTAATAGTATCTAACCTGTTGCTCTCTTAACAGGTGGTGGATGACATGGGCAACGTCAAGTTTGCGCTGGACACAGTCCCGGACGCCACCAGCAGCACCTGGCTCAAATACGTCCGCTCTGCACCGTCATTTGAAGAGCAGAACATCGCCGCCTGTCACCTCACCGGAGACCAGGTGAGTGACATGACAGACATGCCCCGGTTGGATTTGTGGTCTAGAGACGAGCACCATGTTGTCGGCAAGAGGCAAAGGGATTTGGTTGTCATTCCTTCCCATCTGCAGAGATTGACCGCTGGGTTGACCTGTGTGAATGTGTGTGTGCATGCTTATGTAAGCAGGCTGGTAGCTGGTAATGACCGAGGAATGGCTACTGTCGGTCTGTAGCTGGGCCAGTTGCCAGTGGTGTAAGTCGCCCCAGCTCTCTCCCTCTCTCTCTCTTTTTCTCTCTCTCTCTCTCCCTCTCTCTCTCTCCCTCTCTCTCTCTCACTCTCTGCAGTAACCTGGGTAAGGCATGGGATACTTTTGGATAGATGCCCAGCCAGTGCCCATAAAACCCCAACTGCTTAACTAGGCCCTAACCCCAACCCCAATGCAATGTGTGTGCCACTTCTTACTGCTGCAATATATTAGCATATTTCTGTTTTTATTTATCCAGCAGAAGTTTATTATTTTTCTTCTGTTTTGCTTTGCTGACTCTTCCAGTTTTACTGTAAATGAAATACCAGTGGTGTTTCTCTGCCATTACTTAACACACATTACACTCTGAGTTCAGTTTGGACTATTATGATAACTAACATGTACTAGGATGTACAAAAAAATATATATCCAAAGAAGCAATGAGAATGACTTGTCGACTCAAAACAAAGACAAAGAAACAAACCGTGAAAACATGATGGAGGTATGACAATAGCCAAATGCATCCATATGTCTTGCCCGTGTGTTTCCACATTCCTGTCACTCCGCTCTTATTTGTTTCCTAATCCCTGCCTACATGGCTCTTTCCCCCTCCTGCCTCGGTCTCTAGCCGCCTGTTCCTCGCTGTCTTTGTCTCCTTTCTCTGTCCTCGTGTCTTGATCTGCCACCTGTCACTCTGTCACACCGGAGGGACAGGCTAGTGTGTCCATTTAAGCTTCAGACATTAAGCCTGACCGATAGAGAGAAAGGGAGCTTGGACCAAGAGAGAGAGAGTGAACACACGGGGCCTCCGAGATTGACAAGCACCAATTGGCTGGCAACACCAACCCGCCTAATCCTTTTAAGATTTTCACATCAGTGCCCCCTGCCACTGCCACACAATGTCAAAGAAAGAATCAGGGCACTGGCGAAAATTGTGGAGAATTATCAGACCCAGAGAGGCCACGTGCATGATTGTTTTTTGATGTGTTTTGCAGTTATTTGTACTTAGCGAACAGCTTTGCTTTTGTTTGCCTGACCAGTTGCTTGGTGTAGTGGCTCACAGGTATGAGCCTATCATTTATTTACTAACACTACACATACACACACACACACACACACACGCGCACACACACACACACACACACACACACACACACACACACACACACACACACACACACACACACACACACACACTCACACACACGTACACAGCCACTCAGTGCTGAAATGTATAATTTAACAGGCTATTCAGTGTTTTTTCTTCTTTTTTTTATCAGCATGCACAATGCATGAGTTTATGGAAATATGTGCATACGGAGCAAATTCAAATGCGAGAAGTAACCTTTTAAAAGAAAGTGGATAATTTATTTGTTTATTTGTTCGTCATTAATGATGTAAGATGAACAAATGTTTGCAAGATCATGCATAATTTAGATATTCATGGTCATGCAGTAATTTTGTATCATTTTATATTTTTGTTTGCATATACATCAGGTGCAATATTTGTGCTCTGGACACAGTTTCTTTAGAATTGCTTTATGGCTTTTTTTCAAGCACTCTAATAAGAGAAATATGTGTGTCTGTTTCATAAAGGTGTACTAGTGTAGGCATTTACAGATGGCCATGGTATTTTCTGATCATCTTAATCAGTCATCAAACAAATTTTCTGAGTAACATGTAAGGTTTCTTTTGCATTTTGCCCAACTGCCTGGGCAATATGGACAAAGTATATGTTGGTCAGAAAAGAATACTGACAGTGTGGGCCCATGTTATGGAAGAAAATATGGGGTCGGAAAATTGCCATTACAGTTTGCATCTGCGTGTGGGTGTCTCCCCCTTTTAAAATAGTTCCAAACAATCACCCAAAACTGGTGTATTAGGGAGGCCATTCAGTGGTTCGAAGGCCAAGTCGCATATAGTAAAGGAAACTGCTGAGAGAGCACAAGTGGCTGTGTGTGTGTGTGTGTGTGTGTGTGTGTGTGTGTGTGTGTGTGTGTGTGTGTGTGTGTGTGTGTGTGTGTGTGTGTGTGTGTGTGTGTGTGTGTGTGTTCAGTGGGTAGTTGATGGGGGTTTGAAGACAAGATGAACCTTGTCCACCTTCTTGTCAGTCCTTCATCTTTTGTGTTTTGGAGTGGAGGCCTTTCCAACAACGCTGTGTGTGTGTGTGTGTGTGTGTGTGTGTGTGTGTGTGTGTGTGTGTGTGTGTGTGTGTGTGTGTGTGTGTGTGTGTGTGTGTGTGTGTGTGTGTGTGTGTGTCTGTGTGTCTGTGTGCGTTAGCGTGTGTGTTTGAGGCCACAGTGGGGGATTATTGCGGGCCCTACGGCTGGCATTGATCGATGAGGCATCTGTCCCCTGAACACTGGACAGAGATGGGAAGAGGTCAAGACAGATCTGAGTGTGCTGGCTCTACTGTAGAATACACACACAAACAAACAAACAAAGATTCATAAAATATTCAAAATGCTGCAGACATGTCAAATATTTATTATGAATGTAATTAAAATGTCTTCATTTATCAACTGGCTCATTAAAAAGAAAAAATGTATATATTTGCTGATTATGTTCTAACCTATTGTCCTGTCATAATAATGAATGAGATGTGTCATTAACGTCACAAATGAAGCTATTTAAATAATAATAAATAATAAATAAATAGCAATAGATATAACCCAACACTTTTGAAATTACTTAAATAGCATATTATGTTGTTGTTGTAGTGAATTGAAGTGTTTTTCTTTCATTTACATTTTCGTGTCACGCTAAACATATGGATTAAGAAAATCCCCCAAAATTATGAATATTGAATCGCTTTTTTAAAAAAAAATTGTTTGCTGGTGAATTAATGAAAACAGACCTTTATTTTTCACAAGGTGTATTAAAATATCACCTTTAAACAACCCAGTTTAAATAAGGCCTACTATTCTGACCACAAATAAATCCAAACTTGACCTCGGAGTTTCAAAGCAATGCTCTATGCAGCGGTGCACTCATGTCCATAGGACAGACTTAAAGAACGTGAACGAAATAATGGTTCTGAATTTTAATCAAACTTAAATAACGTTAATCAAAAAAAAAAAATGCCTACAAAGGCGATACGTTTATGTGCTTATCTATATCACCGCGTGCGTGTGTCTTCCCCTTGCGTTTTGGAGTGATATATTGCAGATAAAGTGAGTGCACGTCGGCCAGGTTGCTTTATCCATTATTTACATCAATAACAGATTTATCAAGCGGCCAAAGCGGCGGCTGCGATCGGAGATACGGGGAGGGGTCTGCGCCGCAGATCCTTCAATCCTTTTGGCTGGAGATAAGACGAGGAGGAGTGGCCGACGGGTAACCGAGAGAGCACCGAGGGGCAATAGGGAATCACTAATGAATGAGAGAATGAGAGTCAGAAAGAGAGAGAGAGCGAGAGAGAGAGCGAGAGAGAGAGAGAGAGAGAGAGAGAGACTCATCATCATCATCAAAGACGCGCTCGCTGACTAGATTAGAGAGTAGCCCAGCAGAGGAGCGCCGGGCTTCATCTCGAGATCACCGACCGTCTGCAGCGCGCCTGGCCACTCCGCGACCTCCTCTCCCCGGCCCTGTCCGTTCCAGCGCCCCGCTCCCTCTCCGGCGGACCGACTATGGGTTGTGTCGCCAACTCCACCGGGACCGAAGTGCTACTGCAGCTGGAGGCTCTCCGCAGCGCCGCGCAACTTTCGCAACTATTCCGTCTCACGGAGAAAAGAAAGGTCAGATCGAAACAATGCATAGAGGCTGCCGCAGCCACCGTGTGTAGTCTAGTTGTTGCAAATACTTAATATAAATAATAATTAAAATAATTAAAATAATAATACGTGATATTTTCATTGATTTTAGGCCTTTGCTCATTCTCGTTTTAAGAGCACTGAGTCTTGGAAGTTAGTTTCACCGGCCTCTCTCCGTGTGTGTGGCTGTGTGTGTGTGTGTGTGTGTGTGTGTGTGTGTGTGTGTGTGTGTGTGTGTGCGCTCTGCCTATCTTGTTGTAGTGACATCGTTCAGTTGGTGCAGAGCGCCCCCATGTGTTGAGAGATCACAGCTCCTGTATGCACCTTGAAGTGGTGGTGGTGCTGTGGTTTATTGGGATGCATAAAAGCAGCTGTGAGACTTTTTTTAATTGGAAAATTATTCAAGTTGATTGTGATCCATTTTGAAGTTTTTTTTCTTTAGACAAGGCTTTATGTCTAAGCTTAGTTTGGTTAATGGATTTTGGAGATGTTAGATATAAACTTGATAAGGCCTCGGCTCTGAATTGACTCGAGTATTGCCGTTATTTCTAATTCCTCAGCTCTCCATGCACAAAAAAAACCTCATAATCCAGCAGTAATTTCTGCCTGATCACACACGTTAAATTACCCCGATCAAATAAATAGTTGTGTGCAGTTAAAGAGCCGACATTTCCCGGTTTACTGCAGCTGTAAATGAAAAAATGCAACAGAGCAGCTAAGCTGTTTGATGTTTATTTTCGTTTGGTCACTGTTTAGACTAATTACAGCAGTATTTACATCGTCTGGATTTCTTCTGCATTTTCTGTCTTTTTTAAAAATATTTGTGTAATTCATCGTGAAAGAACGTAACTCTAGTTTTGGTTTTATTTAAAGTGATTTTTAAGAAGGGAACATGTTTTGGGTTTTTTTTCTATTATTTTAGCTTTTAAACATTGAGTAAATGCATTATTAAGCAAACCATTGTATTGCATCATATATTAAAATAACCCCTGACAGCGAGGCTTTTCATTAGGCCTACAAATAATTTGTGAAAATATTGTTAACAAAATATGTTTCCATAACTCTTCTGCATTCTGGATAATGCATTTCTTTTTAGACATGCTTGTCGTTTTAATGTCTTAATAACAACAATGTTAATATGTTAATATTATCAATTTCAGCAGTAGGTCCTTCCTTTAACTGCGATAATAAGTATATGGGGGTCCATACTTGTTCATTTGACGTTGACCTTAAGTTAAAGTCCCCCTCTATCTTTCTCTCACTCTCCTCAGATTTATTATAAAGCTGTCCGGGACATCGAAGCAGGGGAGGAGCTCTTAGTGTATATGAAGGACGGCATTTTCCCCGAGGGATCCATGGCACCCAACCTACAAGGTAAGATTAATGCGCGTCATTAGCGCACATTTTAAACAAACTCCAACCTGCATCCTGTGCTGCTTCAGCGGCCAACACACTCCATAACCTCGCTAATGTGACGGGGAAAAAAGACACCAATATCTCTCTCCAAGAGTTTTTTTCCTCACGAAATGTGAATTATTCGAATCATAAATTTCCAGGATAGAATTAAATCCCGCATTAAAGCATCTGGTTGAAGCCGTTTCTGGACCTGTCATTTAGAATTGGCCTGCCAATAATGAAGGCTACTCGTAAGAGTCTGGTCTGAATTGTGCCATTACAATGCTGCAATGTAATGGGCCTCTTTGCTTGTAATACTCTATTAGGGCGTCAATTGGCACTTGTCATATTCCATCCTTAGTGAGTAGAACCTTTCTGCTCACGGAAAGCCATGATCAAACGGACATTATTAGGAAGTCATATGCTTAAGAACACTTTATATGGGAGCACTCAGGATGTTTGAGCCGATCATTTTATTTGTCAAATTTCAGCCAAAGAATAATACTAATAATTATATCTAACTATTCACAAGTCAACGTTGCAGTTTGTCCCAGAAAATCTGCCTACGTTTTAGTGGCCATTAGGCCGACGTAGTGTCAGGCTCACGGACTTTGCCATGCGTGTAGTTACTTGATGCCCCTGGGAATCGACCCCGCGTTCCAAGTAAAAATAAATAATAAAAAGTTAATCAAACCTCTTTACGTTATTTTTTAGTGGTACTTTTAATATTATATAACTACAGCATTTATGGAGTAGCCTATTGTTAAATAATTGAAAAGATTCAAGTTGATTGAAACTGGCAGCCTGATATACTTTATGTTTTATAAAGCCAGTCTTTAAACCTACTTTTTTAGTTAGACATGTGTAAAATATTTGGCAAATTACAATTGATGTTAAAAAAAAGAAAAAAAATCCTTATCCCCTAACAATGGCTGTTGGTTCAGTGATGTCAAATAAAATTAAACAATACACCCTTTGTGACTAATATATATCTTGCAAATAAATGTATTTGAGTTTTGGTTTGATCTTTGCTTTCTAACTCTAATCTGCAAGATCATGTGTGTTAAATGCTCCGCTACACCTTGCTGAACACTGATGTCTGCGTATACAGTATAGGCCTACTGGATCACATTTCAAAGTGCGTCACATTTGTAGCTGCTCTCACCCGCCCGTCTTCCATTTGAGTGGGTAACCTCGTTCACTGAAGGCTACTCATACGTTTTACATGTGCCTCTACACGTCAGACTGAATATATCAAATATTTTATCTCATAATCTAGTTTGGACAGCTATTCACTGTCGATCTGGGCTTTTATTTCAGAGTTCACTTAAGCGGAAAAGGGGACGTAGTTCCACTGTATTTCTTTAAACATCTTGGTCTTATTGTGGTGAGATGCTGTTGTCAGGTAACATTGTTTTGTTGTGTTTCCAGTCTTTCTAGAACCACAGATGAAAAAAAAAAATCTGATTACTCTTGTCATGACTATAATATGGTGAAGTGAGAACAAGATGTTCGTGAGATGTTCTGCAGTTCACCAGGTTTTTCCCTGCGTGATGCGTAGTTTAAGCACAGATCTCCATGCCAAAGACAAAAGAGGGACCAGAAGCTCAGAGCAGGCTTGATTATTGAAAAGATGCAGATTGGCATGTTGTTGCAGTTCGTCAAAAAGGGAGCAGACTTGTAAATTATTTGTTCAATTCCTCTGTGTGTAGGCCTATATGTATGTGAAATATAAAAAAAGGGAGGCAGACATAGTTAAGGGAGACACTACACCTGCCAGAATGTGTGTGTCAGAGCCAAAGTATTTGTTGTAATGTGTTGGTGTGCTAGAGGGATGAAGGCAGACTCGAGAAAAAAAAAAAGTGCAACAGTTCGTCTACTGTTCGAGGATGTTTATTTGTGAGTGAGAGAGACAGAAAAGCAGCAAAGAAGGGAACAGAGAGACAGTGAAAGTCCAGCTACTGAAGGGATGATGTCTGTTTTGTCTCCATTAATTTGTGTGTGTGTGTGTGTGTGTGTGTGTGTGTGTGTGTGTGTGTGTGTGTGTGTGTGTGTGTGTGTGTGTGTGTGTGTGCGTGTGCGTGTGTGAGTGAGTGAGAGAGAAAGGTAGCATGGCTGAGTGGGAGCTTGGTAGTGCAGCCCTGCTCTCTGTGTCTGGCTTATCGGAGAAGGAATTTGAAGTAGAGGACTTGAGGAGTCCCCTGAGACCTCACCCATGCTCCCAGATTAGCTGTTAAACTGCACATAATTGTGCTTCCCTTCGTATCCCAGAGAGCTATTAGTCTCCCCTTTATAACCCCACCCCCCCAACACCACCCCACCCGCCCAGACCAGACTTACTGAAAAAACACAGGAACTGATAGACACACACGCAAGCACCTTTATTTACGAGCATCCCTCATTGAGACACATTGATACGTACTCACACCAGAGTGTCCATGCAGAGATTTTGTCAACACCTACGTTCATGTTGCAAGGGGGATTTGCAAGTACTTTTGTCATACACACACACACCTTCTCAAACTCAACAAAAAATGATTGTAGCTGTGTATGAACCACCTCTTCTTTTCCAAAACATATTCCACTCTTAAAGGCGACAGACAAAAGTATCTGAGCGCTGAGATGTTTGCGCTTCAGAGCAAATGCTCTCCATGAAATATGTGCACACTGATGTCAAAGTGAGCGCGTTAGTTTAGCATTTAAGCTCAGTGTAATGGCCCATTGACCAAAAGGTCATTTATTCTACTCCCCAAGGTTAGACACACATTGATGTTGCTACACTAATGCCCTTTTAATGTGCCCAAGAAGTTCCAGCTGGATAAACGGTCACATGCAGTAGAAAAAAAGGTGAGCCATGCACTGTAAGTCATTTTGGATAAACTAATTTAGTACAGCTTGAAATGATGGATTGGTGTGCATGGCGTGTTGGGACACCTGGGGGGCCGACTCAGGCGTTGGCTGCTCGGGTCATGGCAAAGAGGGTACGGCAGGTTGGCGCTGAAATCACCATGGGGTTGGCGCCACCGTGCCCCTGCTTACCTCTGTTCCTTGCGGCTCATTCTTTTTGGAAAACATTCATACAAACACATGCACACTCACACACACATACACACACACACACACACATTAATGTCTGTGCACAGAGACGCTCTACTGGGCTTTCCCCTGATCTGTTGAACTTGGCGTCTGACTCAGGAACTTGCTATTGAAAAAGCTGGCCCGAGTTTTATGTATTTGACCTTGGTGGTGAGAGGTATTGTAAAGGTTATCAACATGGAAGGGGAAGACCAGCCCCTATTGTTTCCCCTGTGTGCTATTACACCTACAGTCTCAAGCAAACACTTGCTTTAACAAGCAATTAACTGTGTTAATTAGGGCTGCATTTCACTGCTAATTGATTTTCATTTTATGGGTATGTCAATTGCCTGATTGTTGCTTTTATCATTTTAATGAGTCTGTTTAGCTGTAACGAACACCAAGATTTTCCTTTTTTTAGTAGAATCAAGAGTTTTATATACAGCTGGATAATTTGTTCTGCATTATCAGGAAGATGAGACTGGAGTTAACAAATAATAATTTTTTCATTTGTTTTTTGTGCAGAGCAAGGTTTTGACTTGACTCCCATAAAATGTAGTCAATTATGTTTGCATGTATTAAAAGTCAATGGACACATTTAAATCCATCCATTTCCTTCCGCTTATCCGGGGCCGGGTCGCGGGGGCAGCAAGCTAAGGAGGGTCCTCCAGACGTCCTTCTCCCCAGCAACACTTTCCAGCTCCTCCTGGGGAACCCCGAGGCGTTCCCAGGCCAGACGAGATATATAATCTCTCCAGCGTGTTCTGGGTCTACCCCGGGGCCTCTTACCAGTTGGACGTGCCTGGAAAACCTCTAAAGGGAGGCGTCCAGGAGGCATCCTGATCAGATGCCCGAGCCACCTCAGCTGGCCCCTTTCGACGCGAAGGAGCAGCGGCTCTACTCCGAGCTCCCTCCGGATGTCTGAGCTCCTCACCCTATCTCTAAGGCTGAGCCCAGCCACCCTACGAAGGAAGCTCATTTCGGCCGCTTGTATTCGCGATCTCATTCTTTCGGTCACTACCCAAAGCTCATGACCATAGGTGAGGGTTGGAACGTAGATGGACTGGTAAATCGAGAGCTTTGCCTTTCGGCTCAGCTCCTTCTTCACCAAAACGGTCCGGTACAACGCCCGCATCACTGCTGACGCTGCACCGAACCGCCTGTCCATCTCCCGCTCCATTTTACCCTCACTCGTGAATAAGATCCCGAGATACTTGAACTCCCTCGCTTGGGGCAGTGACTCACTCCCAACCCAGAGGGTGCAATCCACCGTTTTCCGGAAGAGAACCATGGCCTCAGACTTGGAGGTACTGACTCTCATCCCGACCGCTTCACACTCGGCTGTGAACCGCCCCAGTGCGTGCTGAAGGTCACGTTCTGAAGAAGCCAACAGAACCACATCATCTGCAAAAAGCAGGGATGCGATTCTGAGGTCCCCAAACCGGAAACTCTCCTCCCCCGGCTGCGCCTTGAAATCCTGTCCATGAAAATCACAAACAGGATTGGTGACAATGGGCAGCCCTGGCGGAGGCCAACACGCACTGGGAACAAGCTCGACTTTGTGCCGAGTATCCGGACACAGCTCTCACTTTGGTCATACAAGGACCGAATGGCTCGTAGTAACGAACCAGGTACCCCATATTCCCGCAGTACCCCCCACAGGACTCCCCGAGGGACACGGTCGAAGGCCTTCTCCAAGTCCACAAAACACATGTAGACTGGATGAGCAAACTCCCATGCACCCTCCAACAGACCTGCAAGGGTAAAGAGTTGGTCCGCTGTTCCACGTCCAGGACGGAATCCGCATTGCTCCTCCTGGATCTGAGGTTCGACAATCGGACGGAGCCTCCTTTCCAGCACCCTGGAGTAAACTTTCCCAGGGAGGCTGAGCAGTGTGATACCCCTATAATAGTTATTGTACTTAAAATACTAAAAATGACTTTTGACCTGCTCCTAAAGATAAAATTGGTTGGTCAAAGTTTTGATTTCTTTACTTTGGGAGGGCTTTTTCAATTTATTTTTTAGAGAAATATTTGATACAATATTTTTATGAAATATATTTCATAGGATGATACATAAGAATTCAAAGAATGGTAAAACTGGAAAATGTAGTTTTGACAACAGTAATTATTAATTATTAGGTAGACTCAGGGGAATTTAAATGGGTATCATGTATTTCAGGGAGCTTAATTTTGTGATTGCTAAATACACCTGTATTTGTGTATTTGTGTATGTGCAGACGAGCAGATGTACCGCTGTGAAGACTGTGATGAGCTGTTCTCCTCAACACTTGAGCTGCGGCGGCACCAGAAGTATTCGTGCTCCAGCAGCGGCTCCATCTTTGACTCACTGAGAGAGGACTTCAAACAGGAACGTGAGGACAGCGACGAGCCCGTCCACGAATGTAAAGACTGTGAGAAGATTTTCCCAAATGAGTACAGGTACAAAGACTCATGATAACAATTTCTATCATACTTCAGAACTCATAAAGATAAACACGTTCATCACTTACAGTGTATTTATCCTATAAGTTGGGATTTTTAGGATTTATTGATTTCACTGATGGTCTTGTGCTCTCTTTATCAAGTCTGGGCCAACATATGATAGTCCATACTGAGGAGAGGGAGTACAAATGTGACCAGTGCCCCAAAGCCTTCAACTGGAAGTCCAACCTCATCCGCCACCAGATGTCACATGACAGTGGCAAACGTTTTGAGTGTGAAAACTGTGATAAGGTACAGCATACCCGGCACGTAAGTTGTGCACTGGACACGCAGGCTTTATCTTCTTCTTCAGAAATTCTGCTGGTATTGTTTTTTAGGTTTTATTCATAGTCATTCTGAAAAAACAGCTTTTTTTTACATTGTAAATTTTAGCGTACATTGTATTTTCATACGCTTATTATCAAATTTCAGGTGTTCACAGATCCCAGCAACCTTCAGCGTCACATCCGCTCTCAGCACGTGGGGGCACGCGCTCATACATGCCCTGAGTGTGGCAAGACCTTTGCCACCTCTTCAGGCCTCAAGCAGCATAAGCACATCCACAGCAGTGTCAAACCCTTTATCTGTAAGTGAGAACTTTCAAAGTTAATGACCACCTTATTTTCAACAGTCCATTCATTTTAAACTTGTTTTTTTGGTCCACCTCACCTACTTTTTGATCCTGTTTACATGGTTTGAACCAAGTATACAGGTCCAGGGATCATCGTTCAATTGCTTTTAATTTGATTGAATAATGTAAATAATGCATTTGACCTGTTTACGTACGTACACTCTTTTATCTTATAGTCACATATAGTTTGGACTACTTCTACAATAATAAAAAGAATATATAATTTATGAAAGTGACATATATTTTTATATTTTATTAATAATTACATACACACATATATATATATATTATGCTTTTTCTTGCATATATTCAGTTGTAAGTGTAATATATATACAATTGCAGAATGAGTGGTTGGTTTCATCCACAGAAAACAGTCCATTCCTTTAGCAAAGCTATTTCATCAGCAGTTTCCATTCAGATGTATGTGTTGCTATTGATTTGGTATACAAAGTTAGAGACAGTGTTAAAATGGGTTTAACCAGGCCCTGATGGGCTGCGTCTATTTGCTCCCCCAGGCGAGGTGTGCCACAAATCCTACACCCAGTTCTCCAACCTCTGCCGCCACAAGCGTATGCATGCTGACTGCCGTACCCAGATCAAGTGTAAGGACTGTGGGCAGTTGTTCAGCACTACCTCCTCCCTCAACAAGCATCGCCGCTTCTGTGAGGGCAAAAACCATTACGGCTCTCCAGCAGGGATGTTCAACCCTGGCATCCCCTTGAGCTCCAGCCCCATCATGGCCAAGGTCAAGTCCCATCATCACCACCTTCAAGGTCTAAACCAGTCAGGTTTAGGCTTCACTGACTACTTTCCCTCCCGACCCCACCCTCATGCTGGCTTGCCCTTCTCCCCAGGAGCCCATGGCTTCCCATCCCTCCATCATGGTTTCCCAGGTATCTTCTCTCCATCACTGTATCCGCGACCACCTTTATTGCAGGCTACCCCCTTACTAAAGAGCCCGCTGGGCGGCAGCAGTCAGGAGGTGAAATTGCCTCGGAGTCCCCTAGATGCCCCTCCAATGTCCCTGGTTAGTTCCACAAACACCAATGGAGGTAACAGTTTGAATCAGCTGGAAGTCAAAGAAAAAGAGAACAAACTGGATTTGTCTTCTGGAGAAGCCAAGCCAAAATCTAAGATGGCAGACTTGTCTGATGGTAGTGACCTTGAAGACGTTAATACCACAAGTGGGACAGATTTGGACACCACCACTGGTACTGCTTCAGGTGATGGTTCTGACCTGGAGAGCGATGGAGAGAGTGAACGTGAGCGAAGTGGTAAAAGAAGGAAGCCGTCTGGGGCAATATCAAGTCAAGAAGGCCACCAGTTAGAAGACACAGACAGTGCGTTGATGTCAGCTGTGTCAAGTTCTGGAAACTTTGCTATTGATCGTCCCTTTCAGTCTTCTGCACCATCCCAGCACTCCTTCTTCCCACCGCCTGATGAACAAGCCCTGCCGCCCACCCACATAAATGCAAATGCAGCCACCACAGATTCTATCAAAGCCATCGCCTCTATTGCTGAGAAATATTTTGGTCCAGGTTTAATTGGTCTCCATCAGGAGAAGAAAATGGGTCCATTGCCCTACCATTCCATGTTTCCCTTCCAGTTTCTGCCCAACTTCCACAACTCCCTCTATCCCTTCAGCGCTGATCGAGGTGCCCTCAATCCCAGCATGTTCTTTAAGGCAGAGCCCAAGTCACCTCACGAGCAGCTGCACAAGATGATGTCTGGTGCACCACGAGCTCCTGCTTCCACAGGAGAGTCACCATTTGATCTCACTACAAAGGCCAAGGAGACCAAGTCAGCTCATCCCAGCCCAACAAACCCCTCAAACCCCAAAAGTAGTTCTGGGAGCAGTAGTGGACCTTTATCAATAGCTAGCGGGGAAGAACAGCCGTTGGACCTGAGCATTGGCGGTCGGAGCCGAGGTGGACATAATGGTGTAGTGGCTGAGCCACCAAATAGAAAAAACCACATCTTTGGAATTGGAAAGGGGGTCTCCATCAAGGACGAAACCCCAGTTGGGTTTCCACAGCTCCATTCCCAGTCGTTGCACCAAACCTCCATTGCGCAGCACCAGCAGCAACACGCACAGCCACATCAGCCACCACCCCTGCACTACGCCAAGCCCTCAGCATTCTTCATGGACCCCATATACAGGTATTTCAGCCACGATTAGACCAGAAACTGATATTTCCACATGAGCAATAATAGAGCTTTTATGTTCACACATTGAAGAAGGTGTTCAGTGTGTGGTATGAGGTTGTAGATGAACTCTGACCTTGGTACGTAACCCTCTTCCTTGTTGTTGGTCCAGCAGGGTGGAGAAGAGGAAGCTACTCGATCCTGTAGGAGCTCTGAAGGAAAAATTCCTCAGGCCCTCACCACCACTCTTCCATCCACAGGTAGGCTTACCGCACTCACACACAGACACATTTTAAATCTATGAAGGCACATGGTTCAATCTAAAGTAGAAACCGCAAAAGGTACATGAACTTTGCACAAAAACTACGGCAAGGGAGTAACAAACAGGGGAATTGACCTCCAGGTATTGCATACAGACTGATTATTCTCAGATACAATCGACTATTATTTTCAAACCATGTATTATGTGAAAATACCTCACTCCTGCCTCCCACGCTGCTGCAACCTGAATTGATAGGGCCCCATGCACCATCATTCCACAGTGTTGATGTTATTTTCTCAAGGGTTCTCTATGATTTCTTCCTTTGTTTACTGGATGGCGCCTGTGTACCTCGTCACTTCTACCTTATTCAGAAGACACAGTCTGTTATCGCAGCCCCTTTGATAATCAGTCACATTGTTCAACTGTCCCCAGACCCTCCCTACCTCTACAAGGCTTGATTACAAGGAATGATAGTATTAATAAAAGAGAGAATAATAACTGTTTGAATAGTAACAAACTGCCTCTCTTGGCCACGCTAATCTTAGTTGTGGCATTGTTTCATGCACTGGGAGCCCACAGGCCAGCTAATAACTCAACCCCCTCCAATTTTTTTCTCTGTGGCTGGCTGGCTGGCTAGATAATAGCACCGTGTCCATCAAGGACATCCTGTGTTTGTCTCCAGGAGAATGGGGGCTCTCGTTGGGGAAACTGTTTAATCTGACCTGGAAATCTGTGTCCTCTATCAACTGTGACTTTGCAAAACACTCATTTGGTGCATAGGCAGACAGATACATTTAGATAAAATGAACATGCATTTTCACATAGGGCATTATACATATATGTGCGTAGTTTGACTTTACAGAATTATATCAGAAAAGCTAACATGGATTTTTTTTTTATGGCACCTCTCGTCAGTTACATTCACACTGTACTCATAACATTGTACTTTTTCATCATTGGATGGTATGGCATCATCTTAAATTGATCAATATCCCTGGGATAAAAAGTTTCACAGGCATTTAGAAACCTCTAATACCAGAGTGTCTCAGCTGTGATCCACCCAGTGATACAAAAACAATGCCACCTCTAATTCGGTCTCATGTTGGAATCACCCTGCTCCCCCTCCACATGTTCTCAGACTGCGAATAAACAAATCGAGACGGAGTGTCTGTCCCCGTCTCTCCCGTCCTGTATTCACTAAAAAAGGAAGGATGTAAGCTGTTTTTGGCAAATAAACTCCTACATAACTGGCCCCCTTTGTTCACATGCTTGTAGCGGAGGGGAAGCGGCTATCAGTTGGGGGTATCTCAAACTATGTTGTACAGTTCCAATCAGGACTCTTGAATGCCTCATTTAGCCAGTTTGCCAGCCTGCAGCAGTAGCTTTGGCAGAAGAGGGCAAGAGGTAGAAAACCAAGCACTGAAGCTGGAGGTTAGGGTGTATGAAGGGGTGGGGGGGCACTGGAGGAATGGTACTTGAGCATTTGTGAATGTGTCATAGGTCATGGAGGTGACTCGCCTTTAGCACAATTAACAAGGCTAAACTCTGATATACTGCTTCCTCAAAGCTTCCGTCTTCTTTCTCTTTCACTCGCTCCCTGTTTTTTTCTGACATTGTGTCTTTGTTTTAAGGGCTTCCTATGTCTCTCTCTCTCTCTCTCTCTCTCTCTCTCATATATATATATATATATATATATATATATATATATAAGTAATGGCAGTAATGGCAGAATTGCTATATTAAGCTTTTCACTACAAGGTTTTCTAATTAAACCTTTAATACACAAATACTGATTTGATTGAATGAATCCAATCAACTTTAGAAAAAAAACAAAAAAATATATTGATTCTAATCAAAATATTTGATCTTACCTGTTCCCTTCTTTTCTTTTCTACCATCTCCTCAGATGTCAGCCATGGAGAACATGACAGAGAAGCTCGAGAGCTTTGGCGCTCTAAAACTGGACCCCCCGCCCAATTCGCTGCAACACGCTCATCCACTGTTCAACTTCCGCTCACCACCACCATCCCTCTCAGATGCCATCCTCCGCAAGGGCAAGGAGCGATACTCCTGCAGGTAAGTGCCCTGTGGTGCAGCATGTGAATTCCAGTGTTGAGCATATGTTTACATACGTGAACAATGCATTCTGTTACATAAAATGTTTGCAGTGACGGTAAAATACACTTAATCACCCTTTTCCCTGCCTTCCTTTACATTCTTACTTCCAGGTACTGTGGGAAAATCTTCCCTCGCTCTGCAAACCTCACCAGACACTTGCGGACACATACAGGGGAACAACCCTACAGGTATTCTATTCAAGTTCATTCATGTCATCACAGATGCTCGCATTTATTTGCCTTAGTCTGCGTATCTCACTGCTATTTTCTACACTTTAACCCGTTGTTGGCACTGCTTTTTTAGTTTTGTTTGCTTGGCTTAATCAATTTCTTTAATTCTTGTTATAAAATCACTGTGAACATGAACTATGTGTTCCTTTTGCAGGTGTAAATACTGTGACCGCTCATTCAGCATCTCATCCAATCTTCAACGCCACGTTCGTAACATCCATAACAAGGAAAAACCCTTCAAGTGTCACCTGTGCAACCGCTGCTTCGGTCAACAAACCAACCTCGACCGCCATCTCAAGAAGCACGAGCATGAGAACATTCCTGGTCAGTTTGCAACATCTATGACTCAGTTTTCTCTGAAAAAAGGGAGACCGTTATAACTCAAATAGAGTTATTAAACAGGTAGTTGGTATTTGTGTTATGTTAATGGACTGAATAATGAATGGCTGATATTACCCATTTGGAAAATGTTAAATCTTCAAATCAAAAAAGATTTAGCTTGGTGCTGAGAATGATTTGAAGTAGGAAAACCATTTAATTAAATAATTGACACTTGCTTTTCCTACTGCGTTGCCAAAAACAGCCTTTTAACCACACCGCAAGCTACTGAATATGGATGCAACAGAAACTTTTTAACTGAATGATTTCGTATTTGTGCAGTTTCATTCAAGGGATCCATGCTTCACAATTGGGCTAACATTTCTTAATTCGAAATGACACAACAAACAAGGCAATACACTTGGTTTTTACCTTATGCAACTTATTATAAACCAGTGGAGCTGTAAACTGTTCAATTACCAACTCACAAACAACTTTCTCAAATACCAAGGGATGCAATTGTTTGACTTAAGTATGTTAATAAGAAGCAGTTCATTGTTGAGTGCCCATATGTTTTGTTTCTGATGTAGCCTTGATTGTTAATTCTGAGTCAAATTGAAGTAAGCGAATAGCATCTGCTAAAATTATGGGACGTAAATTGCGAAGATACAGACTAAGAAAACATACATAACCAAAACACAAACACCGCTATTCTTATATTTAGAAAAAACACCATCCTTTGCCCTTAAACACCACTGTGATTCATCCAAGAGCAATGTTATAAAATCAGTAAGAAAAAGAACAAAAATAATATAAATTAAGGGGAAAATATTTTTCTAAACCTATAAATGCTACCTAAATATGAAGTCTAAACTAAGGTTGGAGTTTAAATACACATACACAAGTCAAGCATGTAATTTAGGAAAAAAATAAAGGTGTACCAGTACAGTTCGGTTCAGGGTCAGGGTCACATCCTCTTCTTATAATGTTAGTGTTCCAGGATGAAAACATAGACAAGATTATGGGTTTCCCTCATAGTTTGAGGGTTATGATGCCAGGGTTATGGGACCCTTGTTGCATCTCTTTCTCTCTCTTGTTTCCTGTCATCTATCCAATATCGCTGTCTGATAAAGACTAATCTAATTTCAAGTGTCTTGAAAAAAATGCATTTCCTCAGTTAACTGTGATGCAGAATGCAGAAAACAGTGGTATTCCCCTTTATACTTTTCTGAAGAAGGTTATGTCAAAACATGCAAGAATTTGTAAGAACACAAATAATATAAAAGCTTTTTGTTGAAATCTAACAACGTTTGCCTTATGTCACTGTTTCCCTACACAAAATTGCATGCACATTTGTTTGTTAAAATATGTTCAACTATGTTTTATAAAAAAAAGCACAATCTCATCCGTTTTGATATATTGAAATGTGAATAATGTTTATAATAGTGATAACCACCATAATATTTAGCATTTTCCTGAAACTTATCTATTGTGTATGTCTGATGATCATCAAACTAATCATGCTTGTGTGCGTGGTTGTGTGTGTGTGACTGCTGTGAATGTCCATGTGTGGTTATGCATGTGGATGTGTATGACTGCACGCTTTCCCCAACAGTGAGCCAACAGTCCGGGATGCTTTCCAACCTAGGAACCACCATCTCCTCCCCAAACTCCGAGCCAGACAATCATGCACTTTTAGATGAGAAGGAGGACTCGTACTTCTCAGAAATCCGTAACTTCATTTCCAACAGTGAGATGAACCAGGCCTCCAGCTCCACGGATAAGAGGTAACACAAAAACTTGCTCACATAGACCTTCAGTGATTAGATTTGATCCATGTTACCCTCAGCTCCCCGTGCCAATTCATTCTTTAACCTGATTTTAAACCTGACTGTAATCCAAACTCTAAAGCAAAAAGGTGAAATGTCCTCATTCTGACATTTTTGATATCCTTACCCTTATAAAGGCATTTAATCCTGACAGTTATGGAGAAGCAGCAACAAACACACACATTTTGTTAAACTAAAAGCAGCAGTTGTTGTGCTCAGAGTTTTTTTAGCCCCTTATTTCTCCCTGTACATGATAACATACATGCCATTACCTGGTGCACAGTGCCCTCTAGTGGCTTGAATTTGTAAGTGCTAAGTGCAACTTTTAGAAAATAGATTTAACAAAAATAAAAAACAAAGCTCTTACTGCAGCTGCTTTGACACCACCCACAACTTTTGCAGCTTTGAGGTGCTTCTTATGATCTTTGTGCACTGCATTGTGGAACAAAGGTCTATTCAAACAGAGCACAAACATTCAGGTGAATTGAGTATGCATGCTATATATATATATAGCTCTTTTCATATAGCAATCAAAACCATCAAGGGTTTTTTTTCTAGTTCTAAACATTTAAGCCATGTCTAAAACTTTACTAGAGCTGTCTTTTTGATGAATTGCAATTCATACCTGCTGTATGAAGCTATAGTTGATAAATTACTCTGCCTACCAGTAACTCTGTCAGGATTGATCTTCATATACAGTACCGGTCAAAAGTTTGGACACACCTTCTCATTCAATGGTTTTCTTTATTTTTATTTTTTCTACATTGTAGATTAATATTGAAGACATCCAAACTATGAAGGAACACATATCGAATTATGTGGTAAACAAACAAATGCTCAACAAACCAGAATATGTTTCATATTTTAGATTCTTCAAAGTAGTTGAATGAGAAGGTGTGTCCAAACTTTTGGCTGGTACTGTATGTGTTTTATTTTGCACTCTAAAAGTCATAACTTGTAAAATTATGAAAATGGTTGATCTATTTTTAAACCAAAGAGGCACCCTGTTTTTGTCGTGAAATGCTTTCAGTATAATAAGCTCATTTGGTGGGAAGCTTCAGGCTAAAAAAAGTAGGAGTTTCTTTGACTCTATACACTCTTCATCTCACTCTCATTCTCTATGTGAATTCCTTTCTGGTAGTCTCACTTTTTGTCTTTCTCCATCAGTCCCCCCTGCTACTTGTCAACATGCATTATGGCCAGCAGACCCAGTGGCAATTTAGCCCCTCTGCCATCTGGGATCAATACTGAGTCTCATCCACAACAAGTTGGCCTGACATTTTAATGTCTGTAATTATGTATTATTCATTCTGTCCACCCACCAGACAGCCTGCTGTTTATTCTCCCTCTGAGTGACTTAAGTCAAACGCCGAACGCAAACACACATTCATGGATGACTATCTGTAATCACTTTTAACCGCCCATGCAACGTATTTTCTCCCCTTTTTCAGCATCGTAGCCAGTCAAAATAAAAATCCCTGGGAGCTCTTGTTTTCACATGAAAACTTTGACCAGTTTCCAAGCTGGAGATGTTGGAGATGCTGAGACAGCACTGCTACTCTCAGGGTGGGAAGTTTAAAAGTTAGGGGGTTTAGACGACATAGAATACTAAATTATATTCCCAGCACTGTAGTCTTGAAGGACTCAGGACCTTAATCCAGGTCATAATTCGGGTTTGAACAAAAAAGCAGGCCATGGCTCCAGTTCAATGGTTTGGATAAAACTACAGTTGGTGCTGGTTCCTTGTCTGGGACTGGGCTACAGTGGCTGGCAGTTGGACTCAGGTTTAGGAATTTATCTAGTAGATCCTCTGATGATGGAGCTCTTCCCCCATCCACCCGTTATAGCCATACCCCCAGCCCGCTAACACAAACACCCAACTGAAGTGTTTAGACTAAATGACAAAACCCAGGGCCCCCCTGTCAGAGCTACGCTTCTTTCTCTGTACAGAGGCATGGACTTTTCCCCCCACCAACCAGCTCTGCAATTTGATTATGGTGATATTTAATCTAGATTGAAAGAGGAAAACTTTTCTTTCCCCTCAAAGTCCCCTTACCCGCATATACCCACCCACTGTGTGTGACCCAATCCTGTCCCTGTGCACCCCTTCCCAGAGGTAATCCTGTCTGATTTGATAAATGTCCACTGTGTGGCAAAAAAGGGGAAGGGGTAAATTTGCCGTCCCAGAGGAAATGATATCATGAGCCATGACATCGTGGTCTGGGGGGGATGGAGGGGGGGCGAGATGGGGTGCTGGCTGGAAAATGTACAGATGGCAGGTCATAATGGTGGTGTGCTGATAGCCTATTTGCAGATCAGCCATCGTCTTCCCTCAGTCACACAAAGTATGTTCCACCATTACGGGGTGTAGAGGAGCCGGTCTGAAGCGGGCCATCTCCTGCTCTGTTTCTGAGGAGCTGGTCAATTAATCATGTGCAGACCGTTTGAAAAGTGCTCCAGGCAGACTGTCAGCAACCATGTTGTTTGTGTGGACACTGGACTTGGGCTGTGCATGCTGTCAACAGATTATTTATTTTTCCCCCGCTGCTTGTGATGAGTCATGTCTTTTAGATGGTCAGGAAATGGTAACAGTCACACAGCTCAGACTGAACAGAGACCAAAACTAAAACTAAGTCTTTTTCACTTTTCAATCTGGTAAGAAATAAAAAGAGCACTCAGCAATCCAAATTTGGAAATAAGTTTTGGGTACTGATAAAATGTAAAAAGAAAAAAAAACCCAGAGATATGCTCCCTTTTAATTCCTCTATTTATCTTTCTCTGAAAAACCCTGGCTACTACATTACTCATGATTCAGATTTTTAGCGTCTTTCTCCTTAAGCCCTCACTGATTGGCTAGGTAGACTGCTCACATGATGCTTTAAGAGCCAGGAAGAACTTCAGTCTGTTTGTTTTTTGCCTTGCACAATTCTAGAAACTTAGCGTTTTGCTTTTGTAACAGAGTTTATAAAAAATGTCCACAAGGAACACGCAGCACCACAGACAGTATAAACATTACTACACATGATGTCTAAATGGCTGTTTCTTATTCTGAAATGTCACTTATACGGGAGGAGAAAGGTTGTCGTCTTAGAAACGGTTGTCAACATCACTAACACTTCCTCTCTACTTTGACCTTTGATCCCTCTGCAGATCAGACCAGGCTGAGGAGGAACGCCCACCGAGCCACAGTTTGTCCAACTCTAAGCTAGGTCTCCGGGGACTAGAGGAGGAGGAGGAGGAAGTGGAGGGCGACGATGAGGAGGAGGAGGAAGGCAGCCTGACAGAGAAGTCTCACGACGAGGCGCCTGAGTCACCGTCTCCCGTCACAACTGGAGTGTATGAGGAGGACGAGGAGGAGGAGGAGACAGAGACAGCTCCTTTAGCTATGGGCTATGAACACACTCGCAGGTATTCACCTTGTTATTTATACAGAAAATCACAAAAGTCAGTGTTAAAGGACACTTTACTATCTACACTTAATAACCATGGCATTATACCCCATATCTATTAAAAAAACTTTAAACAGAAACAGATAGTTGTATTGTTTCAATTATAACTAATGCCACTAATGAACACTAGGCAGAAGTAAATCATGGATTGATATAAATTCCCCTCAAAACAAAACAAACACAGTTTCAGCTTCAGCTTCCACTCTTCTGTCCTTTTCCTTCTCTTAATGTATTCCTTCTACGAGTCCTTTTATTGATCCTTCCTCTCCTTTTCTCTTCTCCTCATGTTTTCTTTCACTTTAACGTCCTCCTTTCGTCCCCCTCTCCATTACATATATCCCTTCCCGTCTATCTCTTCATCCATTTATCCATCCATCCGTCTATCAACCAACCCATCCATACTGCCATATTTCTGCCAACCATCCATCCATCGGTGTGCAGGTGTATAGAGGAAGGCTCTCTCTTGGACCTGGAGGGTCTGCCCAGCTTTCCCAAGAGTCTGGAGGGGTTACGTAAAGCAGCCAGTGATGAGCAACCCTTTGATGTGAAAGACATATTTAACACTTCACTAGAGTCGGAGGCATTGAAAGAGACATTATACAGGCAGGCTAAAACCCAGGTATGTGACTGGCTTTTGGAAGTCCACCAAAAGAGGGAGGGATAGGAAACACATATTGTTCTGATTAGACAGAGAAAAAGGATGAGATTAGAGCTGGCTGATAATTCAATAAGATCATTTATTCTCTCTCAATGGAATCATACTGTGACTAAATCCTGGACTGAGACATAGCGATACACAATATTTAATTATTCATCTAAATTGATGGTAACAACCATATACCTTATATTCTCAGAAAATCTGAATTGATCAGAAATCTCTTTATGGGAATAACCCAGTGTAGTTAAATCAAACTATTGCCGTTCATGCAAACATAGTCAGTGTAAAGCTTGAAATAGCTGTATTTGAGAATTTAACTCAGGCAGGACAAAAATAGGCTTTTCCATGTGGTTATTTCATATAGACTATTTATTTATTGAATCACCAAAAAAAGTGCTATTTCATGATATATATCATAATTGACATAGGATATGATCTATATTGTGAAAGAAGATTTTGGCCATATTGCCCAGCTCTAGATGAGATGGATTCTTTCATATTTTCAAATGCTTAAGGAAAGAAAAGGTTGTTGTTGAAGCTGTACCTAAAAAGTGCCTCTTTTCCTGCTCCCTCTCGTCTTTTCCTCTCACTTAACTGACTTACATATTACCTGTAACCTGCTCTTTACTTTGATCTTCAGTCTTAAAACAGTCTAATGAAGAACAAAGTTACTGGGTATATTGTCTAGAAATGATGGTATGATATGGCTTTGTATCCTGAATTGTGAAGCATTTTGTCAAGTCTGTTTTAATAAGAGCAATATAATCAATCATTAATAATCTGTTTGATGTGGAATAATGATGATTGAAATATCACCCTGATGATTGTTTACAGCATAGTTTCTCAAAGTGCTCCAAGCAAGTCAATAGTGGCCCTTAGGAACATTTTGTGCAGCCCCTGAACGTGACATAAAATGCATGTGTTATATTTTAATTGTCTGTGCTCCATTTGAATACTTTCCCTTAAAATAGTCTGCATTTAATACACTTAGCTCTGCTTCTTCTTCAAGCTGTGCTGTTACCTAAAGTTAGTGATTTAGGTGGAGAACTTGGCACTATAAGTGAAAAAAGAAGTGAAATGGAAACAATATTTTGCATCTGTGCACTTTTCCTGTTCAGCAATCATATCATATGCTGGCTCTTTAAATTGGCACTCAGTCATCAAAACTTTGAGAACATTGATAACTTTTAGAATAGAGTGTAGTATGTCACAAAAGCTGTCATAAAAATATAGTAAAGTATTTCATAAAAATAAGCATTTAAAAAAAGTCCTTGTATAGTATGAGGTAAAAATGGCATAATATAGGATGTCATTAAAGAAAGTCATCAAAAAATTATAGTATGGTACATCATACACCATGTCATAAAACAATTCACAGTATAGTCATGAAAAGAAATGTAATGCAAAAAAGAAAATGTCATAAAAACTGCCATAAAGGTATCCAAGTATAGTATGCCATAAAAATGCATAAAAAATCTCGTAGCACAGCATGTCACAAAAACTGTCAAATCATAGTTTAGTTTGCCATAAAAAGCATAGTATAGTATGCTATTAAAAAAGGTAAAGTATTCCATAAAAATATTAAAATATCATAGTCAAGTTTGTTCCCCCCAAAAAATACATATTTTAGTAAATCACAAAAAGGACATTTGAAAGAGATAAATGTTACTAAAAACTAGTTTTTGAAAGGATTGAGGTTCCTCCTGTTAAAAATCTGTTCTCCTGCAGGCTTATGCAATGATGCTGTCTCTCTCGGAGAACAACCCTTTGCACGCGCCCTCCCAGAACTCTCTGGACGCTTGGCTGAGCATGGGAGGTGGACCGTCTGAGACGAGCAGCTTTCACCCGCTCAACCACATCTAGACGAGAGAGCGAAAGCGGTAGGAAGAGTAGGAGAAACATTGGTTTCGCAAATGGATAGAACAAGAGACAGAGTGGACATGAGTAGTGAGAAACATGGACGCTAGAGAAGAATTCTGTGTCACATTCATTCTAGATAGAAATAATGTGTGTGTGTGTGTGTGTGTGTGTGTGTGTGTGTGTGTGTGTGTGTGTGTGTGTGTGTGTGTGTGTGCGTGTGTGTGTGTGTGTGTGTGTGTGTGTGTGTGTGTGTGTGTGTGTGTGTGATGTGAGTGAGAGAGAGAGAGGAGGGAGAGATTGTCCCTTGGTGAGACATCTCACAAGACTCAAAAAGAAAGCACTGCTAAGCTCCTGTTGATGTGAAGGACACAATGACTGCTTCTCAACAGCATTGAAACTCTGCATTACTCTGATCCTCCCCAAGTCCACAAGGCTCACTCCAGCACCACAGAGACCCAACGTAAGGCTCTCAAAGACACTTAATGACTAGTATGACTTTAAAGTCTGTGTACAGCGCCTACTACAAGCACTGCAGCATCAGCACTGCATTAGCACTGCATGTCCACAAGGTGTTGGTGTTTCAGACTATTGTCTCCAGGTTTCCCCCACCAATCACGGGCGAATCATGTACTGATCTTATTTCAGTTATAACTGCAGAATCAACAATAGCACCACACTAAATGTTACTTGAGGGAATAAAAGTTCCAGTAGACTGTTGATTTTTTTAATGATTACAAGGAGAATGATGTTCAATGTTCAAATGTGCACAGCAACTGGTGATTTTGATGAGCTATCTGGGACACTACCCAATTTGATCATGCTGAAAATGAATTCAAATCATACTCAAAAAATGAGGAAAGTCTTTCTCTGCTTGTTTATTTCATCGTCATTTGTTAATTTTATTTACTTCCTCTACTCTTAGATACCACAGTATTGTTTTTGTAGGCACCACAGTGCTAAATTGTTAATATAATTATTTTAGAGAAGGACCAAAATTCTATGATATTGTCATATGGTGTAAAAAATAACCTAGTTGTTCATAGCAAGAGTGGTATGTGCCAAATAACCCATAGAAAATGTTTTGTTCTCTGACAATCATTTCTTTTCCAAGGGGCTTGCATTTGCTGTCATAGTTTTTTTTTCCTCATTATTACGCTCTTACATATTTGATTTCAGAAATGTGTGTGTATGTATTTATTTTTGGTTGTTTTGTCATGACTGGAGGAGTGAAAATGAAGGCATGTCATTTCATCCCTCTTTTCTTGATACTGAAGGAATGAACTCCAGAACGTGAGGGAGATTCTGAATCTCTTTTGATGCGTTAGTGTGCCAAAATGGAAAGAACCCATGAAATTAATTGTTTTTATTTATAGTGAAAGATAGCTGTAGTTAGCTTTAGATCCTATTTGGCAATGTATCGTCCTGCAGTGTTTAGTTCTTTTCTGCTTTCAGTTCAACCATTTTACCCAGTATGCTGAATGCGTCTTGTTCGAATTGGTTCAAGTATTATGTGCGGTCAAACTTGGACAACTTTCAGAAATGTCACATTATTGAATCCGACTAGTTTCTACCACATCAAGCTCCCTTTCCCCTCTGTTTTTCATTTGATATATGTAGTATAAACCATGAATATTCTTTTTAAAATTAGTTGTCCTATATTACATCAAGTCTAACACACTCAGCAAGTCTGAATGAACATCTAGTCTTCACTGCACTGAAGCAACAGAAAAGCTGGTCATGCACGAACGAAAGGAAGGACTCATTAAACCAAAAAAAGGTAAACTTAACCATAGATAGTGTTAAAATAAACATCATAATTATGCTGGTTTGTACTTTCAAAACATGCAGAACAATATCTTCATTTTTTTATTCTGGTCAGGGAAAACAGAAGAACTTGATCATGAGTTTAACTTTATATTCCCTGATATTCTTCTAAAATCATAATAAAATCTCATTCCATTTGGTCTACTAGGTAGCTGTGCCTTTGAGGGCATGACTCATGTGTACTGTAGATAACTGTAGATAGCTGCAGGAGCAGGGGGGATGAGCATTGTTGATAATTGTTGCCTTGGTCCTCCCTGCGTACTGGGACTCACAGAACTAGGCCTGATGCTGTATTTTCAACTAGTACTTAAACCATATGGGTCCAAGCCATAAATCGATCCGGCTTAGGTCTCTAGAACGTAGAACGCAGATGCATTTTCATGCATTTGCATAGTTTCACTTAAGGTAGGTAAGCAGCTTAAGCTTGACATGGAGAGATAAGAAATTTCTGGAACAGAAGCACTGTAATTTGTATTCACAACAGCAGGTGGTAGTGTGATGCTGATGAGGACTGCTGCATCATCTCATTTTTTCTAAAGACAGAAGTCTTTTTTAAAATAATTCTACTGAATGAGATTTCATTCATGATAAACACATTGTTTTCTCAAGTCGTGGTTATAAAATGTAAAGGCTTGGGTTGCTAAGTTTTTAGTTTAGGTGACTATATGTAGTAATTCATGTCATGGACTACTGTAATAAGTACGCGCTGTGTAAAGCAAAAGAATTGAAGGCATTGAAGTATTCCATTTTGCCAACTTCAGAAAGTATTCTGGCAGATGGTCGCTGAAATATGTTTCAGCATAATAGAACATGGTTGCTGTTTTCCCCCACTGTTACAGGAGAAAGTAAAAATATACATATTGTTTCTTTTTAACTGTATAGTATTTTAAAGAATGAAAAACAATGGTGCATTTGTCTGAAGAAAAAAAAATCATTGAAAAAATATGGGTTTAAATGGATGGTGCTTGTTTTGTTTGAATCTGAGTTGTATATCGCCTATGTTATGTTTATGGAAAACAAAAAAAGATATTGTGCATGACGTGTTTAGCAGTCATAATGATGTCCATTTGTGAAATGTGTATCAAATCAAAAAATGAGTAAAAAATTTAAGAAAAAAATAAATCCGTAGATGCACTTATTGTACATGTGGTTAGTTTGGTAGGTTTGACTTCAAGTTCTTGACTGCCTTACAGATGTTTGGGCAGGTGGCTCTGAAAGACATTAGAAAAGAGTTGAGGGAGAAGACATAATGAAAAACAATACAGGATTGTAGAATAATATTGAACAATTCTGAAAATTGCAGTTCTTTTGATGCTTGTGATTATTGAAGATGTACTTTAGAGAAATTTCATTGAAAGATATGACTCTGATGTTAATTCTGTAGAATAGCAATGTATACCAAATGTAATCTTTCCAATGCTATGAAGAATTTATACATGAAATTGATATGCAATAAAACCTGTGTGCTTTTTAAATTACATTTCAAATGTGTATTTGTGAGCTGTCAGCGTCTGTCAGGTTAGGAATGACAACTTTTTTGTTTTATGTGTAGAAAAGTGGGTGCAAAACAAGCCCAGACAAGCGCGGTGAGGGTTGGGGATAAGGGTGACAGTGTCAGCGTGGGAGGCATCCAGACCAGACCATCAAAGTAATGGCCCAAAGCCCCTGATGTGGCAGCAGTGCGACTTAGAAGTTGGAATCCCCAACCTGAGGTGCAGGCCCAACTAAATTACTTCATTGTTTGTATAGTTTATTTGTATGAAGCTACTTGTTGAAAAGGGCATAAAAAAGTCTTAGTATAGTAAAGTGAAAAAAGTATTGAAAAGTCATACAATAAAATGTCAAAAAACATTATAGTATGTTTGAGAGAGCCCGACCTGTCCAGGGTGTACCCTGCCTTCGCCCATTGACAGCTGAGATCGGCTCCAGCCCCCCGCGACCCTTAACTGGATAAGCGGTTACGGAAGATGAATGAATGTTTTAAAGAGTAAAAAATAATCATTGGTATAGTTTGAGAAAAGTCATGAAAAAGTCACAGTATAGCATGTGGAAAAAGTCATAGTGTAGTATGTCAAAAAAGTACTAAAAAAGTCCTATGGTAGTAAGTCGGAACAAGTCTTAGTATAGTATGTCGATAAAGGTCATATAAAGCCATGATTGGTATGTCCAAAAAGTTGTGAAAAAGTCATAGTGTAGTATGTCAATTTCTTTTGATAAAAAGTCATAGTATAGCATGTCAAAAATACCGAAAGTATAGTATGGCAAAACAAGTAAAAAAAGTTACAGTATGGTTTATTGAAGTCATGAAAAACTCAACTTATTACACATGAGAAAAGTCATAGTGTAGTACGCAAAAGCCATAAAAAGTAATTGTATAAGATGTTGGAAAAAATTCATGAAAAATACAGTATATAGTTTGGCATGTCAAAACAAATGATATATTGTGGAAAAAAGTCATAGTGTTGTAAGTCTAAAAAATCATAAAAAGTCATAGTATATTATGTAAAAAAAAGACATTATTAAGGCAAAAAAGTTATAAAAAGTCATAGTATAGTGAGCTGAAACAAATCATAGTAAAGTATGTTGAAAAAAGTAATTGAATAGAATGTCGAAAAATTCATGAAAAATACATACAATGGTATGTCAAATTGACATAATAGTTCGTTAATAAAAGCCATAAAATGTCATAGTATAGTATTTTGAAAATATAGAAGTATAGAATAGTAGAATAGTATGTCGAAAGAAGTCCTAGTTTGGTATGATGAAAAAAGTCGTGAAAAAGTCATAGTATAGCATGCTGAAAAAATCATAAAAAAGTTATAGCGTAGTATGTCGAAAAAGTAAAAAAGAAAGTCATAGAATTTAGTTTTTTGATAGCTTTTTTTTTAAATGTCATAGTTTAGTATGTAGAAAAAAGCCATGAAAAAGGCATAGTATAGTGTCGAAAAAAGCCTTAGTATATACGTAGTATGTGCTAAAAAAAAGTATTTAAAAGTCATATTGTAATAATAATGAAATCGTCATAGTATAGTATGTCGAAAAAAGTCATGAAAAAGTCATAGTTTAGCATGTTGAAATAGGGATGAAAAATTAATAGTATATTATGTTGAAAAAAGTCAGAACAGTATTTCCAAAAAATTAATAGTAAGTATTTTAAGTAGAAAAAACTCATGAAAAACTAATTGGACAGTACGTCAATAAATGTCATAAAAAGTCTTAATACGGCAGTTAGAAAAAAGTCACAGTATAGCATGTCAAAAAATGTATAAAGTCATAGTATTATATATTGAAAAAAAGTATTTCAAAAGTCATAGTATAGCATGTCAAAAAAAGTCTTGAAAAGGTCAAAATATATTATGTTGAAAAAAAGTCATACTGTGGTGTGAACAAAAAAGTCATCAAAAAATAATTTTATAGTATGTGTAAAAAAAGTGATAAAGTCATATATACAGTAGATATAAAAAGTCTACACACCCCTGTTAAAATGCCATGTTTTTGTGATGTAAATAAATGAGACCAAGTTAAATCATGTCGGAACTCTTTCCACCATTAATGTGACCTATAACGTGAACAATTCAATTGAAAAACAAACTGAAATCTTTCAGGGGAAAAAATAAAAAATAAAAAAGTAAAATAATGTGGTTGCATAAGTGTGCACATCCTCTTATAACTGGGGATGTGGATGTGTTCAGAATTAACCAATCACATTCAAACTCATGTTGAATAGTAGTCAGTACACACCTGCCATCATTTAAAGTGACTCTGATTAATCCCAAATAAAGTTCAGCTGTTCTAGTAGGATTTTCCTAACATTTTCTTAGTTGCATCTTACAGCAAAAGCCATGGTCCGCAGAGAGCTTCCAAAGCATCAGAGGTACCTCATTGTTGAAAGGTATCAGTCAGGAGAAGGGTACAAAATAATTTCCAAGGCATTAGATATACCATGGAACACAGTGAAGACAGTCATCATCAAGTGGAGAAAATATGGCACAACGGTGACATTACCAAGAACTGGACGTCCCTCCAACATTGATGAAAAGACGAGAAGAAAACTGGTCAGGGAGGCTTCCAAGAGGCCTACAGCAACATTAAAGGAGCTGCAGGAATTTCTGGCAAGTACTGGCTGTGTACTACATGTGACAACAATCTCCCGTATTCTTCATGTGTTTGGGCTATGGGGTAGGGTGGCAAGACGGAAGCCTTTTCTTACCAAGAAAAACATCCAAGCCCGGCTAAATTTTGCCAAAACTTACATGAAGTCTCCCAAAAGCATATGGGAAAATGTGCTATGGTCTGATGAAACCAAGGTTGAACTTTTTGGCCATAATTCCAAAAGGTATGTTTGGCGCAAAAACAACACTGCACATCACCCAAAGAACACCACACCCACAGTGAAGCATGGTGGGGCAGCAGCATGCTTCAGGCTGCTTTTCTTCAGCTGGAACCGGGGCCTTAGTCAGGGTGGAGGGAATTATGAACAGTTCCAAATACCAGTCAATTTTGGCACAAAACCTTCAGGCTTCCTTTAGAAAGCTGAAGATGAAGAGGAATTTCACCTTTCAGCACGACAACGACCCAAAGCATACACCCTAATCAACAAAAGCATGGCTTCACCAGAAGAAGGTTACAGTTCTGGAATGGCCCAGCCAGAGCCCAGACCTGAATCCAACTGAACATCTGTGGGGTGATCTGAAGAGGGCTGTGCACAGGAGATGCCCTCGCAATCTGACAAATTTGGAGCTCTTTTGCAAAGAAGAGTGGGCAAATATATAAATATCAAGATGTGCCATGCTAATAGACTCCTACCCAAAAAAACTGAGTGCTGTAATAAAATCAAAAGGTGCTTCAACAAAGTATTAGTTGAAGGGTGTTCATATTTATGCAACCAGGTTATTGTAAGTTTTTTAATTTTTATTTTTCCCCCTAAAAGATTTCAGTTTGTTTTTCAATTGAATTGTTCACGTTATAGGTCACATTAAAGGTGGAAAAAGTTCGGACATGATTTATCTTTGTCTCGTTTTTTTACATCACAAAAAACCTGGCATTTTAAGGGGTGTGTAGACTTTTTATATCCACTGTATGCTGTAACAACAATATCTGTATAATAATTATTATAGTAACAAAACATTTATAATAATATTTAATATAATATAGGTCTTGCAGTTCTTGTGCCTTGTCCCGCCTTGAACCACTGCTGGGGAGTGACATTTTGGTTTCTTTGATTGTTAATTTGTAGTCATTATTCGGTTTTGTGTTGTTTGGTAGCCGATCCTGCCCCGACCTGCACAGACCAGCCATATAAGATACTCTTGATAAGCAATATGAATGAAACATTTGTATCGACCTAATCCAAATAAATACATAAAAAAAAAATTAACATTATACAATAAAAAAATAAATAATAATAACTTAACATAACAAAAAAAAAAGACATAGTATAGTGTGTTGAAAAAAGTGATAAAAAAGTAATATTAAAGCATGTCGAAAATGTCATATAAAGTCATGGTAGAGTATTTTGAAAGACGTAATCGTATAGTATGTAGGAAAAAAATCATTAAAAATCCATTGAATAAAAGTAATAGTATAGTAATTAATAAAAATATGTCATAAAATATCATAGTAATTAATAGCAAATGGATTAAAAATATCCTAAGAGTGGTATTTAAAACTTCATGGTATAGACTAATAATGTTTTAGAAAATGTCATATAACAGTTGTTGCGTAGAGTGGATATTGGACCCAAAAGCACAACTCGGACAGAAGTTTGCAAGCTTTATTTAAGAAATGCCTTGTGAGAGTTCAGCCTGAGAAGAAGACTGGCAAAGCAGGCAGAGAATGGACCGGAGGCACAGGACAATACAAGATTATACAGAGTTCAGGTTAACACAGGGATTTAACTTACTAAACCTAAAAACTTTCAGAGTGAGTTCAAAAAGGGGACCATATAAGAAACATTACATTATTATTCTGCTCTTATTAGAGCGGCTATTTACTACTCTAATAATATGTATCGTTTCTGTCATATGAATTGACTATGTTGTACATTGACATGACATATATTGCATATCTGGCCATTCTTGGAGAGGGATCCATTTTCTGTTGCTCTCCCAGAGGTTTTTTCCATTTTTTCTTTGTCATTAAGTTTCATACACAGGCTAAATACTGTAAATATTAATACGAGACTTTAATTTGCTGGTACTGATACAGTATTCATGTTTATCTAGATAATTATAGGTACTTACAAATAAAAAGCTACTGTATGATGCATTTAAAGGAACAACGGGAATGTCCCCTCTCACATTAACAGCACTAGACCGTTCAAGTTTCTCTAGAACAAAGTAATAAACAATCAGACAGTAAAAGTGAGGTGGTTTGATTGGATGGTGTGTTAATGCTGAGCAAGTCTGGTGTTTATCTTGATCCAGGTGAAGATAGAGTTGTTTAGAATTTCCTAACAGTGTGAGATGAGTCATGGGATTATTGAACATTTACACAAAATTCTAATTATTAATTAATCTAACTATTACGGCACTCCCTTGATCAAATATTAACAAACATCTGGCACAAGTATTCCCTCACTGTCTATCTCTGTTGATGCAAATCCAATAAGACATGCGGATGAAAAATGTATTCACCTTTTCTTATGAAAAAGATTATTGTTGTTATGCAGTATTGTCAATCAGCTTTCATATACAGAAAAAAATTATTACATTTTCTGATACAGGGCTGCTGTGTGCACAACGATCTTATAAGTGAGGAAAACAAAGACCTGTTTTTCTTTTACATGGTGAAAAGCAGATTACCACTGAAGGTGCTATGATGATTTTCATTGTCAAATATTCTTGCGTTCACCCAGAGATTCAAAAACACAACATCTCCGATCTCCAGAAGCAGCGTGGCGCCATTCGCAGAGTTGCCATAGTAGGACGGCTGATGCTCATATGCAATAACAATATGCTCTCCATTCTTGAACAACACAGCACTTGAAGGATGTGAAGTATGTCCATGTGCACCTATGTAGAACTCAAAATGGTAGGCTCCTCTTACTGGTGCAATGAAAAAACCTGTGGGAGAGTTATTGTCAGTGAATGTTACTGGAGAATAGTCCGTATATTATCTGGTTGAAGCACACATGGCAAAAAAAGTCAAAAGAAATATTTAAAATTGTATATTAAAGTACCTGTGTTTGGGTTGTAGGCATTTCCGATGTTTGTGAAAACGTTTCTGAAGACCAGAGGAGTGTGTGCGTTAAATGGTCCAATAGTTCCTGAGCCTGAAGCCAACAGAGATGCTGAGAAAGCCACCTGTTTGACTGAGAAAGAGAGAGAAACGCATACTCATTTTAGAAAATGATGTTATACCAATGTGATGGTAATAATGAGGACATTGACCATGAAATTAATGAGCTTATTTCTAAATTCAATATTGTTGTCGATTCAAACACACCATTCTGTGAATAATCATCATATTTAAATTATCTATAACAACAACACTGTTCAAAAAGCTAAGTTTGTCTTACCTTCATAATCTCTTTTCAGAGCCTCCACTTGGTTTTCTGTGCCATTTGTCCTGGCTTTCATGTCGATCAGCTCTGCTGCCTGTGCTGAAATAATATAAAATAGGTGCAATGTGAAATAAATTATTGTCCCCAATAAAAACAATTTTTTACAGTTAAAAGTATTTTCACTGAAAACATGGATATTGTTCAAATAAATTATTTAATACTGTTCAGAAAAAATTGGGTTCCATGTATTATTCAAATCCTGTGTAAATATAGGTAGGAAAACCAGTCTTATACTGTTCTTATTGTCTGTAATATGTTATATTAAATAAACTGAATTGAATTGAATTGAATTATATTGTTCTTATTGTCTCTGATATGTCATTTTGATTCAGCATTGCATAATATAAACATCTACCTTTTAGCTGTTGCTTCAGCTTGTCCAACTCAATCCTTTGGAACTCCAGTTCTCTCAGCTTGGCTGCATGTGCTAAAAAAAAGGGAAGGACATACTCTTTGTAAAGAATATTTTGGACTGTTCTGTAATAAAGCAGTGGTTCGTACTGTCTCACTACCTAACATACTACCGTACCTTCATTCTCTCTTTGTAAGTGCCTCATCTCCACCTTCTGTTCAGCCAACGAGGCGCTTAACTCTCTCAGTACAGCATTGATGTCTTGTGTGCAGGTCTGTTGGTGGTCAGAGACATTTGTTGGTTCTCTTCCCTGGGATTCAGTTTGCTTTCCATATGCAATAATGTTGTTGTCAGGCTCTGTTTGAAGCTGAGCTGCGGAGAGAGAGCAGATCAGCAGCAACAGTGCAAAACACATCGTCATCTCCATTCTCAAAGTGGCAGTCTATGTATCTAGTTCTACTCTGTTATTTCTGAGTTAATCCCAGCCTTAAATAATGTCCTCTGCTGATAAATCATCACTGGAAACATTTATCAGAAACATGTTACCCTTTTGATAACAAGTATTACTTGTAGCCCATTATCTGGAAAACAACACTGAGACACAATCCCTCCAATAAAATTATCTTTTTTTACCTGTAAACATTAAAGACACCATGAGATTTTGTGACCTCCCTGAGGTTGTTAAATTGCTGAGATAAGCAAAGGCTTATCAGAAACCCAAGTTAGAGGAGTAATAAAGAAAAATGTTCTCTCTTTGCTTCCTCAATAAACCGGTCAACCAGTCATGTGTGCAGTTTATGTGATCTTCACCACAGCCTCAATTTCCCCAACTGACATTACTGACACACACACACACACACACACACACACACACACACACACACACACACACACACACACACACACACACACACACACACACACACACACACACACTCCACTCACCACGTGATTGCTTGTTGCTTTTAGGTAGTATGCTTGTAATCGTATACTAGATGTTTCTTGTTATATGATATTGATTCTTGATCAGTATTGTTCCGATAAATAAACTCTGTTATATTTTAAGGAGCAGTTTTCTGTGATTATTTTGTGCATATGTGTTGTAGTAATAGCTTGTTGTGATAGTCAGTGCTTGGAGTCAACCCTTCACTGTTAAGATAAGATAAAATAAGATAATCCTTTATTAGTCCCGCAGCGGGGAAATTTACAGGATTACAGCAGCATAGATATAGTGCAAACAACGTACATAGTAGAAAAAACAAACAAGTATTTTAAATAAGCAAGTAAGAAAAATAAAAAATCCACAATAACTAAAACAAATCGTATAAATACAGACAGAATGATTACTCTATGAATGTAGAATAGTACCTTAACTACTGACATTTTGAGTGAACACTAATTTTGAGACTTCATTCACTGTTTAGTATTTGGTCCGTGATCCCCTGGGTGGTGCTCCTTTATTATTAATATACGTTCATAATCCTATTGATTATGATACATAATTACATGTTTTATACTTACTAATTACCAAGCCTGCTCCTGTCAGATCCCAACACTATTATTAAACCCTTCTAGCTTAAACTGGACATGAGCCAATAAAAACACTTAAGCAGGCTGAGGGTGTACGACTAAACATGAAGACGTCATAACCACACAATCATAGGTTAATAGGATGTGTGAAATCAGAGTGACAACCGGTCAATTCAGATTATTTAGTCTCTTATTTAGTCCTCATAGAACTGACCCTTAAGAAAAGGGTTGTCATCCACTCAAAACACCTGTTTCTGTAACGAGCACCGTCAGAACAGTGTGCCCCTTTAAGAGGAAGGAAATGAAGGGGGAAGTGAAGCAAACAGGCACTGCTTCCTCGTAGCACTCACAATCAAAACAGTGTCCGTGAGCGATGGGTGAGTCTGCACCTCCGACACGACGTGGTCTGATCTAAGCTCTGCCCCGCATTGTCAGGGACTGCTCCCCGAACATCGCTCGTCGCACCATGCTTCAGCTCAACGACACGCTGGAGCCGCAGAGTCCGGGCGTTGCGATTCTCCACCACGCAGACACCGAGGAGGGGGTCGAGGTTGCCTTCACGCCGCCGGAGGCCGGACGGAGCTTCGGACACGGAGCCTCCGTGGCCTGCTGCCCCCCGTTACAAACGCTGACGCCCTTCCATGTGCACAACCCCACCATGCAAGCAAAAGTGAAGGACTATTTCGTGTTCAGGGTAAGTGAGTCGACGCCACAACCGATTTGATTTGCTTTCAATTATACTGTATGTCAAAGTAGCCCTTTTCAATACACTCATGCTCTTGAACAATAATTGTGATGAATAAATGGGACCACTGACAGAGCCCTGCTTGAATAGCAGTGCATTGTCAAAGCTATTCAGTGGGAGAGATGGGTGATGCTGATGTCTCCTGTTGTGTGATGCTGATCTCAGCCAGGCACCATTGAGCAGGCTGTGAACGACATCAGGACTGTGGCACTCCCTTCTGAGGATGGAGAGGTGCTCAGCGTCTGGCTGCTGGCAGAGTAAGTATCCCAGCAGCATTTCACTGGTTTATTATCAGCCTGAAACATGGGGAAACATACTTTCAGACCCATCATCTGTAGATTTGTTAAACCCGCAGAGAAATGTTTTTTTTTTACAGTGAGCTGTCAGATTTTAAGGATCTTGTTTTCACTCTAGCTGCTCATCCGTATTTAAATGTTAAATGATAGTAAATGGGAGCCAAAGATTTGGTCATTTTCCCTGATTATCTTGTAGATTTACAGCACCAGTCAAAAGTTTGGACACACCTTCTCATTCAGCTACTTTGAAGAATCGAAAATCTAAAACATATTCTGGTTTGTTGAGCATTTGTTTGTTTACCACATAATTCCATATGTGTTCCTTCATAGTTTGGATGTCTTCAATATTAATCTACAATGTAGAAAAAATAAAAATAAAGAAAACCATTGAATGAGAAGGTGTGTCCAAACTTTTGACTGGTACTGTATACATTTATCTTTTTTTAACCTTGCAAAAATGTTGTAGGCCAAGTTTCGAATTGTGCTTTACAACTGTCAAAAACCAGCTGGCCAATTTGTCAATTTTGTGTCGATCTTCTGCAGAGTTGACCACTGGAACAATGAGAGGGAGAGACTTGTGCTTATAACTGATAGGTAAGTCAAAAAGTATACTTTGTTGATCCAAATGTTGCAGGAAATATAAACACAATATGACATTTGACATTGTATGTCAACACAATTTGACGTTTTTTGGTCGCCTGGACAGGTCGCTTCTGGTGTGCAAGTACGACTTCATCAACCTGTTGTGTCAGCAGGTCGTCAGGATCTCTCTCAACGCTGTAGACACCATCTCAGTGGGCGAGTTTGAGTTCCCACCCAAATCCCTTAACAAGTATGCCAGCCTGTTTTAGTCTGACAACAGCAAATAAGTATTTAGATTAGGTATATTAATGCCAGTGTAAAAATAGGAGAGTAATCTTTGAAACAGCTTAGAGTTTGAAGGTTCAAGTTATTTTTTGTTGGTAGTGTTATTGTAATTTTTTGTTGTTAAGTTAGTAATAGTATGCTTGATTTATTTTAAATTTAATAAATTATAGAGATTAAAAGCCGGATGAATTCAGATTTTTTTAAATGGGCTCTCTCTCTAAACATACATGGCTCAGCTTGGTGACTTGGTATCTGGCTGATCCTTAAAATCCCAACAGCTCTTACATCCTTGTGCTTTCCAACAGGAGAGAGGGCTACGGGATTCGTGTCCAGTGGGACAAACGTCCTCGGGCCTCGTTCTTAAATCGCTGGAACCCCTGGTCTACAGACATGCCCTACGCCACCCTCACAGAGCACCCCATGGCCCACGCTGATGAGAAGGTGGCCTCTCTCTGCCAGGTATAATGTCTCTAATTCAATTAGACTAAAATTAATTTTGAGTCATCATCTCATTATTATTTAACATTTTAAAAACATCAGAAGATTTGAAGCTTAATAAAAGGTAAATAAGGTACTTGTACATGTTTAGTTTTTTTTTGTTGGCCTCCTGCTTATTTGACAAAACAACAATGGTAAAAAACAAACAAACAAACTGCTCTAGCAGTCACAGTCCAACTGAGAACAATAGACTGACTAATTGAAAATAAAAGTCACCCTTGAGAGAAAGCCAGTTATTCATATAACATAAAAACAGTGTAGGCATGACTTTGTTTATGAACAGATATTTTGCAAAGTTGTTGTTTTTCTTGTTGGCAAGGCAACGACAACAATATTCCAGCTCTCAAGTATATCCATTATTCCACACTTGAGAGGAGCTCCAGAAGATGTTGCTTTCATTCTAGACATTGCGTGTTACAATAGATATAAACTAACATAATTGATTGGAAGTCTTTCAAGGGGTGTTTTGGTTTCATGTTCTTTTTCTTTTACTTACCAAGATGGACAACTTCAGGACCCAGCTGGTGCAGGCAGTGAAGAAAGCCTATAAGGAGCACCCCATCCCCGGTCGGGCTAACGGTGTCCTGATCCTGGAGAGACCCCTGCTCATCGAGACCTATCTAGGCATCATGTCCTTCATCAACAATGAGGCCAAGTTGGGCTACTCCATAACCCGTGGCAAGATTGGCTTCTAAAATCAACAGTTTCTCTAAATTACAACAGAGTTCAACCCATGTGTCTTTGTTACACTGCGCTGCCTGAGGGAAGCTGTCGCTCTACTACGGTGTAATGCGCAATCTGTGTGTGTAAGTTGAGCCCATGAGATGTCCAAAACTCCTTCAATTGGTGTTACAGACAAGTGGTCAGCTTCTCTTGGTAAATAACTCGCAGCTCTGCATGAATTGTCTGTTTTTTGTTGTTTTTTCCTTCAAAGAGTTGCTCGTAGATCTGCCATATCCACCAAAGCCTGCAGGAGTGTGTGCACATGTGACATAAGTTTGAGAGAAAGGAGAGAGCACATCAATGTATCACTTCTGTACTTATTCTAGATTGAGCTTTTGTAGTCTCATGCTCATTGTTTAACTTTTAAATGACAGACTGTCAAAAACAATGTGAAGTTAGATTCTGGTCGAGGGGCGTTATTTCAGGGATGTGCTTTGTTTGAGTTTGTTTCTAAAGCAGAAAAAAAACTGCCGGGAGTAGAGCAGTGATAAATACAGTGAAACTAAAACACCAGCCAAGAGTATTTTCCATAATTGCTACTTTAATATGGTTGGAAATGAAGGATTGCATTATTCAGATCACAGGGCCATAGGGTAGCTTCGCTGAATGAAATAGCCGCTGATGGATGGAGGGATTCAGTTTCAAGGTCATTTTACATGAATATTATAAAAAATGTTACCAACAGGAAAACTGTTTCAGGATCTGGGCTCCGAGCTCAACTGTGTTACTTATGAAAAAATAACAGCTATAATGCACTCGATTGTCAATGAAAATTGTTCGGTGGAGATGATAAACTACATGTTGTGACTCTCCTCTCTTATTGGCCAGTGTTCTCAGTCTCAATGCTTAAATTTGTCTATTCATGTCTTTGCTCAGAGTATCGATCTCACGTACCACATGGGGAGCTGCATTAGCTTCTAAAGCTAAATGTTGTGTGTTACAGATGTTTTATGCAACATGAACTGTTGTTATGTTTGTTAGTAAGTTACCTTAAATGTCTTGCATTCATTTGACATTTGCACTCAGCTGCATCACTCTTTGCAGTGGGAATAATCTATGGGTTACTAAATGAAATTCATGCAGACAAAGCTTTACATTAACCACATACTGTCTGTATGTATCTTGTGAACAGTTTTTTTTTTTTTTTTTCTTAAATTGCATACTATAATATAATTGTTGTACTACCAAAGTTTTTAATGCTCAACAATGCCAATGAATAATTGTGACACAAAATGCCATTTTCTGGTCTTTACTTTTGCATGTTTCCTGCACGTTGAGTTTGCATGACAGATGCTTTTTGAAGGAATATCTTCAAATAGATTTGTAAATACTATTTGGGTTTTATTTATCTGCTGTTATTTTGATGCAGTGAACTCAAGAATGCTTCTGGAAAAAAAATATTTAATTGCCAGTTGTGAATATTTTAATTGAGATTTTAACAAGAGATTAGCAACTCGATAATGCAATCATGTGGAGGCTATACAAAGGCTGGACTTATTGCTCTAGATATTTGTAGCACAGTAGCCACAATGGAGAATAATAAATGCCTACATGTTCTTGTCAGGTCCTCGGCTCTGCTCATTGTTAAAAAGTGCATTTACATTATATTTAAACGGTCAAGGACATCAACAAAGTGATTAAGACAGTTCAAGTGTCTGTACAATTCAAGCTTTTAGAAATAGGACATCATACAGACAGATGATGCTTCATGGCCAATTAATGCAGCTCTTACACATTTAGAACAGCCTGGGCCAAGTACACAAACTTTTTTGATAAACTGAAAGATTTAGATGTACAAACTTTAGCAACTCACCTTAAGGTGTTATTTATGACAAAATTTATTCAAAATAATAACACAATTTCAGGATAAAACACATACAAAATACTCAAGTACAGTGAAATCTATACAACTTTGTAAACCTCTATCTTCTCACAGTGTTCGAAACTAGTCTTTCAGTACGCATTTGGTAATTCAAAAAAATGTATCCATTCGTCCGTCGCTCAGGAGAAATGTTTTCAACTTAAAGAGAAAAGGACCATCCCAGCAACCATCCCTGAGGGCCTTAAAAACTGGGCGAGAAGCTACAATTCAGCATGTGAAAGTTGAGAATTTCAGTGTTCTCGCTACTCTTTTTGTTGTCACCTTAACACATTCTCAGACAATTGTGTATTGCCAAACAGGCTCAACCTGTAATCAAGTTATTTATTATTACAGGTCGAGGTCCTGTGCTTTTATGTTATTTACTTGTCCTCCTGGTCGGTGTCCATGTAGCACAAACACAGCTGCTCCTTCCCGAGCAGGATCAGAGAGTCTCCACTGCAGTGCCAGTTTAGTGACTGGACCAGTAAACCACCTGGCAGAATAGAGAGAGGGGCAAGTGTTATGACTACACATCTAAACATACACAAAATGGAGGTAAAATAAATCATTGTGCATAAGAATCCACATTGAACTTTGTTCAGTTTGTCAGCCCTAAAAAGTTCTATTGATTCTGAATTGGTGCTATGGCTTTTTTCTTTCTTTCTGTTGTTTCTTACTTCTCAGTAAAACACCCCCTTTTTTTAGGCTTAATCAAAATTAATTGCAGCACCACAGATGAGCATCTCAAAAAAGGTAAAGCATTCTTCTGTTTTCATTTCAATTCTATTCGCATTTTCACGTTGGCCAGTCTTGGCACACAGGAAAAGATTCAGTTGGTTTCAATCTGCAACCTCATCGCTAGATGTCGCCAGGGCCTACACACTGCAGCTTAACCTTGATCTTGCACGCATATCAATAGAATCATGTACTGTCATACAACATGTGTCCCAGGTTTGACCTCTTGCTGCCAACATGCAGAAGTTGCCTTAAGCATCTAGGTTAGGGTTAGTCATTATAGAGAGACATTAGAGTGCATTGGCCCTCTTCTTTATCTGAGAACACAATAATATAGCTGTGTATTCCAGCTGCTTGACAGTTTCAACACTTAGTGGCCGTGTTCGTTACCTTCAGTGGGGACTTGGACGGAAACGCAGCCTGCCGGGGACCAGAGATAGAGCTTGGTGTTGCCTGTACACAGTGCCAGCCGGGGGCGTCGGGGTCCCACTGAAAGCAACGCACAGCCGATGTTTGCTCAAGCACAGCCACCAGGCTCATCTTCTGCATGTCCCACACCCAGACAACACTGGCCATGTTGTCTACGGTCAAAGAAGCACAGATGTTTATAGAGCTATGAAACACTAGCATTGCAGCAAAAATAAGTTAACATGAAAATTGAAGAGCAAAAATGTAAAAACTGTTATTTACATGTAATACAGTATACACTTCCTACAGCCACCAATGGCTGAATGGTGGTCTAATGGTCTCGTTTACTTATGCAGGTCTATAGATGCATCAGTTATAAATTGAGACAGTTTCATAATCAGTTAAAAGTTTGCTAAGTAACTTTAAATTGCGATTCATAAAACCCTACTTCCCATGTCTTAACATTCCAATGTCTTAACAAAGAAAAATTGCTTTTTGACATATACAACCATTAAATCATTATTTTTAGATGCTTTCAATGCCTTTTAACACTTTTTAAGGGTCTGCGGGAACCCACTTGGGTTACCAATGACAGTAAAAGTAAACAGCTGTGAAGTTTTACCATTTTTGGTGGCTAGATAGCGACTGTCTGAACTGAATGCCAAAGTAGAGACACCAATCTTGGGGTTGGCTCGGTCTGGGTCTGGTTTGACTACAGGAATTTGGACTGGCGATGGGCAGATCTCGTCTGGAGTGGTCAAGCACAAAAAAAAATTGTAGTTTGTAGATTGACAAAATTGGTTAATTGACGTCAGTAGTTTTAATCAATTACTGCTTTTAAAAGATGACATACATTTGCTCTGGGTGTTGAACAGGGTGGTGCCAATTGTGATGTTGTGTAGTGATAAGTCGTCACTGCCAACAGCTGTCCTTTTCTCCACTTCCTTATAAACAAACTTGAAACACAACAAACAGTTCATATTAAACTGCAATACATTCAAGGCTCATCGTGAAGGCTGAAAAATACTCACTGCTTTTGTGTTGTTGATGGATGCTGGGTGCTCAAACTGTGTGATTTTCTTCCACGTGATATGATTGAGGATGCGCACCTGACATGAGGGTAATAAAGTCTTGTCATTTACTTTGTACTGATATTGATAACACAACAGATCATAATATATGATTATGTCAAATCATATCTGACTGATTACAGGTCACAACTGCATATATGAAAAGAGTTGTATAAAGCCTTTTGTGTATCAAGATGTAGCTGCGCAGAGCCTGATAAATTGCTTCAAGTTTCATCACTCTTTGATTACGGCTGAGGACTTCAAGGGTGAAAAAAAATTATATATACACAGCGGGTAAAATAAGTATTGAACATGTCACCATTTTTCTCTGTAAATATATTTCTAACGGTGCTATTGACATGACATTTTCACCAGATGTCGGTAACAACCCAAGTAATCCATACATGAAAAGAAAACCAAACAAATAAGTTCAGAAATTAAGTTATGTGTAATAAAATGGAATGACACAGGGAAAAAGTATTGAACACATGAAGAAAGGGAGGTGCAAAAAGGCATGGAAAGCCAAGACACCAGCTGAAATCTATCAGTAATTAGAAAGCAATCCTGCCCCTTGTCAGTGCAAATTAATATCAGCTGGTTCAGTCCCAACTGATGGCCTATAAAAAGGTGTCTCATTACCAAGGTGTCACACAAGAAGCATCTCATGATGGGTAAAAGCAAAGAGCTCTCTCAAGACCTTCGCAACCTTATTGTTGCAAAACATACTGATGGCATTGGTTACAGAAGGATTTCTAAACTTCTGAATGTTCCAGTGAGCACTGTTGGGGCCATAATCAGGAAGTGGAAAGAAGATAATTTCACCATAAACCAGCCACGACCAGGTGCTCCTCGCAAGATTTCTGACAGAGGAGTGGAAAGAATTATCAGAACAGCCAAGGACCACTTGTGGAGAGCTTCAGAAAGACCTGGAATCAGCAGGTACAATTGTTTCAAAGAAAACAATAAGTAATGCACTCAACCACCGTGGACGCTCACCACGCAAGACTCCATTGCTGGAGAAAAAGCATGTTGAAGCTCGTTTAAAGTTTGCTGCACAACATCAAGACAAGCCTGTGAAATACTGGGAGAATATAGTCTGGTCAGATGAGACCAACATTGAACTCTTTGGACGCCATAATACACACCATGTTTGGAGGTCAAATGGCACTGCACATCACCCCAAAAACACCATACCAACAGTGAAGTTTGGAGGTGGGAACATCATGGTGTGGGGCTGTTTTTCAGCATACGGCACTGTAAAACTTCATATAATTGAAGGAAGGATGAATGGAAAAATGTACCGAGACATTCTTGTTAAAAATCTGCTGCCATCTACCAGGATGATGAAGATGAAACGAGGGTGGACATTTCAGCAAGACAATGATCCAAAACACAGCCAAGGAAACTCTCCATTGGTTTCAGAGAAAGAAAATAAAGCTGCTAGAATGGCCCAGCCAATCACCTGACTTGAATCCAATAGAAAATCTATGGAAAGAACTAAAGATCAGAGTTCATAGAAGAGGCCCACGGAACCTTCAAGATTTGAAGACTGTTTGTGTGGAAGAATGGGCCAAAGTCACACCTGAGCAATGCATGCGACTAGTTTCTCCATACAGGAGGCGTCTTGAAGCTGTCATTACCAACAAAGGCTTTAGAAATATATTCACTGAGAAAAATGGTGACGTGTTCAATACTTATTTTACCTGCTGTATATGGGTTTGGAATAAGAGAGAAGTGACCTCTGTATCCCGTTCCTCATCTCTGCTTGAGGACAGCAGCTTTGGCTACATTAGCTACTAGCATGGCACATCTGAATCTCTGACTAAACTGTCCATGGTCACGATGCATTGTGGGTAATTTAGGTGACCGGTTTTGACAAAGTAGAAGAATTAGCAAAATAAAAAGTGTTCCTTTCTTTTCAAAACTGTCCATTGTGGGTCTGATAATGGTAGAGCAGTGTTAGTGCAATGCCATATCAGTGGAGTACTATTTTAAGACACATAGCTTTAAAATAATTAGTTGTAAGTTTTGTCATTTATAGCTATAATGTGATCTTATTGTTCAATGTCATAAGCAATCAAGAGTTTGTCCATACCTTTTCATCATAGCTGCCAATGGCCAAGAACTGGCTGCTGGGGCTCCAGGTCACAGACTTGACACCCAGCGACCACTCATAGGCACTGTAGGTTGACAGCAACCGCCCATCCAAAGAATACAGCAACACCTTGTACTGTGGGGATGATACAGACACACATGAAACAATAGTACTATTTATTTCTTCTGTTTATGTCCCCACTAGGCGCAGTCAATTGTACTTTAACAATACAATAATGGTGCCTCAGAATAACAGGGGATTCCTTCAAAAAACACTATAACCTTTTGATTTATTTAAATAAATAAATATATATATATATATATATATATATATATATACACACATATATATATATATATATATATATATATATATATATATATATATATATATATATATATATATATATATATATATATATATATATATATATATATATACATACAGTTCTGTAAATCAGATTTAACTGAATTTTTCTGTTGCTAGCAATAAATAGAAGAACATTTACAACATCTGTCAACATTTCTAATGCTGCATGTGGGAGATTTAGGGTATATTGTATTGTGACTTTTTTCCATACCAGTTCCTTTATACTTTATACTACCGTTTCATATCTCTTTCATATCTTCTTCTTGTACTAATGTAAAGAGATCAACAAAGTATCCTTTTATTTTATCTTGGATCTATTTTTATATCGGAAGTATGATGTCAAACATATCAATACAAACCTCAAAAGTCAAACTGTTAAAAATGTGGTTGTCTACTTGCTAAACTCTCAACTGACCATTCTTAGCTAGCTTGTTTGGCTTATTGTGAAACAGTAGCCTCTGTATATTTTTTTAACAAAGTTTAAAGCTATGGTAGGCAACTTTGGAGTTTCAGACACCTGCTTTTCTTTTTTTTTCAGAGCTACATTTTTTACCCGTTTAGCACGTCGACCTATAGGTAAATTTAAGTGTATGGCCTAGGTTGTTTTATGGACAAATTGAGCTGTTCAGACAGGACGCAGCAAACACTGTGGTTAGCTGCCGGGCCCAGTGTGTGTAAGCCTGGCTCCGTGGTGGCTGATTGATCGTAGAACCTGCGACATGATCTAAATGCGACAATAGCAAGGTGGTTAATCTATCCTATTCTCTATTGGGAAATCTTAAATCTGTAAAGCAAAGGACTCACCTCCAGGCAGCTATCCCACACTGCCAGCACACAGCCATTGGGAGACCACTCCAACCCTGCCAGGTCCTGTGTCTCAGTCTCAAAATGCTGTGACAGAGTCAAGTTGAATCAAATCAATTTACACTACACATTAAAAAAAAATTACTTTTCTATTTATACATTTTTCCTAGAGAAAAGGAATAACTTAAAAAATCAATCATTTTAATGTCTTAAAACTTCAATGAAAGTTTCTATGAATACTTTTTCAATGAATGAATATTTGGATTCTATGTGACAGTGAAGTGTAGTATTCTGACCATGCATCCTTTAGGTCACCTACATTTCGATTTCTTCACAGTTGCTTACTTAGCTTACTCAAATGTCAAATGTATAATCCTGGTCATAAAACTCAAGTAAAATACTTACTTACCCTGAGTAAATGCCAGTCGTCACACACAAATACACTGACATAGTCTTTACAGTCCCGGCGTTCAGCCAAGGCCATGTAGCAGCCATCTCTGCTGAAATCTATACCTGTGGGTGAATGATGATGGGAGAAAGCTTTTATCAAACCAGCTATGGTATTTCATTAGAAGTATGAGACCTCACAATGACAATTACACTGTAACAAAAAATGCAAAAATCACCAACTAGAAAAAAAAAAAAGATATGCATTAGTTAGGTGTTAACTTAAAAAGTTCAAGTTAGTACTGTATAGTCCATACAATGGATGTATCAAATAATAACATTTATAAGTAAGCGCAGCAGCAAGGAATAAATGAATACAATAACGCAATAAAACATATTTTCAACTTTGATAAAAAAAACATCTGTATATATTGGTTAGAAAAAAGCCAATTATCTATTTCTGATAACTGAAAATGTAACCTTGTGGCTTCCTGTTTATTTCATCCAATGTAATTATCTAACACTTTGGAACCATCAGGTTGGTGGTATGTGACCGTCATGGCCATATTATTTATATGAATGTTTAGATGATACACTGGTCGCAGAGGGACATAGTATTGCATGCTGAAAATGGGGAGAGTCATGGACAATCATTTTTCCCCAAGTTGCTGACAGGCCTGTTATGAGGAGCATGCCCCATTTACTGAAGAAGGCCACAGCTGTCAGCGAAGAGGACCATAGTTTGGCCTCATACCCAGGGTCGCGCCACAAGGTGAAAGAATGGCATGTGATTCGCAGGGCATGCTGAGGCAATCAGACCATCGTCCCTGCTCTCAGGTACTTCTGGTTATACATATCCACTCATAAGTCACAATTTTTTTTTTTATAAAGCAATATAATTCTCATACTGACCTTTCTGACATGCTTTGGGATACTTGATGTAAGACACAGCTTTGGTGCACAGGGACCAGACGGTGACTCTCAGCTGTCAAGGCACCAGAGGAAAGAGGGAAAAATCACTGTGGATTATCTCGCAAGTGAAAGTATGACAAGCCCCCCATACTGTCAGGCAGCGCAGAGGGCATACATACATCCAAGTTAGTGCCTGAGATATACTGGACTTTTGATGCCATATCATATACTGTATAATGTTGATGACTAAGAGTAATAGCAGTATCTGTGATAAGCTAAAATCAGACAACAATATCAGCCATTCTGATAAATCTGTTGAGTTTAGTTCAAAATAACAAATGTAAAAGAAACATCTTGGAATCGAGATGGGGCGTTGCAGCAAAAGGTGACTTTACAATCAACTTTAAGGACTGCTTGATGATTTGGACCAGATACCCTCTCTACTACACTTCTACTATTCTAAACAAGATCAATTCGCCTGCTAGCCTTGGGTAAGAGATTCTTAACTGTGGCTGTGATCTAATAATTATTGTCTATGGTGACTGGGTGTCAACAGCGACCTAATAAGAGCTCAATAACCAGGCCATTAGCCTATTGATGCCTCCAAGTGCTCCTCTACACCCAAAGACGTGTCCATCAGCAGGACAGATCCAGTATACAGTCCAGGTTTGTATGGTCCACCATGCCCTTTAACCACTGTGGACAGAGTGCCTTATGTCTTTGAAGAGGTCTATGATAAATCTCTGTGAGGGATATGAGACACTGACATGGTATCCCTCCATCATTAGATGGATGGCCCTGTTGGGCCCCGAGTGTGTGAAGTGTATTTCCACAGGGAAGGAACACATATGTGTAAGGGTTGCAGTAACTGACAGGGATCGAAAGAGATTATACCCATTAACTTAAGGCCTTGAGCAAATATTAAATTAACAGATCCAAAAACATCTTGACACATATAGGATCAGTCCATTAATGTAATGTTAGACAAGTATCACAAATGAAAGCAAGTTGCCCAGCCAGCAGGTTGTGTACATTCCCACAAATGTGAAGCAGTGCCAAAGAATAACTATCTGGCTACAAGTCGGCATAACAAAGACCATGTGCTAATGCTCAGTTTTGACAGCAGACACTCAAATACCAAGCACTTCAACAAGATTGTTGGCACTCAGCCAACAGTGAAGAATATTTGACTCTAGGACCAGTATGATATGTTGCATCTTGCCCTTCAAGAAACAAGGAGCACAAGAGTATTTAGGACACCGTTAGAGAAACTGTGGTCTGTACTACTGTAACCTTGCATTGGTGTTAAGGTGTTCAGAGAAAGCAGCAATCCCACTATTAACAATAAAAGGACAAGAATGACATTTACATACACCTTAATATGACACGTACAGAGTACAGTGGTCATTACTAACATCAAGTATCAAGGGCATGTAAGCACAACACTGGAACATTAAGGGTGTTAAATGCATGGCACTCATACCTTCCTTTACAGCTTACAGTGAGCCAATATATGTGGGTGCATTAAGCCCTGTCGGATCATGTTTTGATCGTGTGAAAATGTTTAACCAAAACACAAAAGTTGTGTAAGACTCTGGAGGAATCTTTGTATACACATAACATAACATAAAAATATAAATAAAATAACATAATAAATAATTAAAAAAATATTTTGTCAATTCAAATTTGAGCCTACCCTTAATGCTATATGTTGCATTAGAGAATGTGCAAAGCTAAAACTACTGAAGTGACTGAAGTGACAGGGCTTTCATCATAGTGTCCAGACAGATATTTGAACCGCGCAAAGTCTGTCACCTAACTGGGCTGAAGTGTCGACTCTCCTGTTTGGTCAAGACATCCAGCTGGGTAGACCCTGTAATAACACCGCACTGCACGCTTCCTGGACATCCCCTCAGACATGGTGCCATGGCAACCAGTATCAACATTGCTCAAACACACTTATACTTCTTAGATGCCTTGAACCCACCACATAGGGGATGAGTGGAGATCAAGACCCGAAAGGCAGTGTAACTTTAAACTGGGTGGAGGATGGGTAGCAAGAAGAAAATAGGTGGGATATGCTTTTCCATGTGGGGTGCTATGCAATAAGATCCTTAGTTGGTAAAGCTACACTTTAGATGAAGGATCCTCACCAAAGGTGAGCAGTAGCTTGGGGATAGGGGCTAGGGACTTGAGGGTGGCATGAAAAGGCTAAACCCAAATACAACAGCTGCTGTTGATCCATCAGAGATGTAAAAAATTCAAGTATGTGCCGTGGTTAGCATAACTGCAACTGGTGATCAGTTACAGCTGTAATTACAGACAAATACATTTTTCTATAATTTTGATCACTAAATGTACAAGGATTCCTCATTAGGAGATGGTTCCATAGTTTCTATCACATTAAAAAATGGGGTGTTTTTTTAAAAAGGGGTGGAGGGGCTGCAAATTATTGTTTTATAATTAGGCACCCTTTGAGACTGTAACAGTAATTAAGAGCTGTACAAATTAACATGTTGTGCCAAGACAATTTTCTGAAGCACCCCCAAATGGGACAATTAAAGCTAATTTCTACCACAAAATCCAATTAATATCTATAAGCAAGTATTCATGACAAGAAAACCAGTGAATTGGGGAACATTACCAACAGTGCAGCCTGTAGGAAACATCAGAACCACAATCAGTTTGAGACCAAAGTTACTGACAGCAACCTGGAATAAAACCTATCTATCAGCCATTCTTGTTGCTCGTCTATGCGAGTGAGAGAGAATGGGCAAGTGTTTCTGATGCCATATAGACCTATCTGTCAGCAGAGGATTAGACTGCAGGCATTCCCCATAGGAAGCCATCTCAAACCAATATAGCCCATTTCTCCTGTTACAGCCTCATGATTCTACCAAGGAACTGGAGCCTCTTGCAGCCCACACATAGGTATGAGTGAGCTATTGTCCCGTGTTGCATTGCAGCAGCTGCCTACATTGCAGTTTAGTCCAGTAGCATTGTTGCCAACAATGCTACATGCTAGCAAGGCTCCAGCAGTACTGGCCAAGAATGCTATTGCTAATCCAATCCCTACAATGTAAAAAAACCATTAGAGAAGTCAAGCTCAATGGTGTCCTTGGCTGGAGTTTTTCCACCCTCACTTCATCACCTCTCAGCTGGTAAAGGTGGATTAACATGGGATGTGTGAGTGGCATTTTGTGAGGTCCTAAGATAAACTATGGGAATTCAAATAGGAGACACCCTTGCGTGAAGTAGTCTCACAATACACAGTCTAGGGTTTAGCAATGACACTCTCTATTAAATCAGGGACATGGCGCCATCCGACATTTGAAAACAACTTTATTTTCAACACGTTTGCCTCAAAACACTTTGGAGTTTTTACTTGGGGCCTTTGAGGAAAAACTAAAGAGCATTTCTAGCTGCCTGGACAAGAGGTCCTTACTTGTAATACGTCTAGGGCTGCCATCCTGTTAGCACTAGGGACACAATATCCTTTGTCGTTCTGCCACTGTTACACTGTCAGTTGTGAGCTAATAAATTATTGTAAACCTGCCAATCAGAAAGATCTGACAATATTCTGCTTGGGTTTAAAAAGAAAAACACACTAACGGCTACAAATGGACAGTCAGACACATAGCCAGCTAAGCAGATTCTCACGCACACGCACACACACACACACACACACACAGGCAGCTGTCCCTAAACAAGTTAATATAGCAGCCTGTTTATGAGTGGGGCTGAAATTCAAACCTGACACCAACACCCGTCTGGCACAGCCTTAATGAAATGTTGGGCTGGGGTGAAGGTAAGTTCAGTGGACCCCTTGGCAATGTGGTAAACAGTGACTAATTTGCCTCTGTTCAATTAGTTTTTCAAACTTGACTACTAAAGGATGCTCGGTAACTTTTAGCAGTGGTCAACTTGCTGCTCATATTTAGTCAGATGATAAGGGCAGCAAGTTGAAGAACACACAACAGCACAGGCGGGAGGATGTTGTGACATGGACTACAATGAAAAGCTTGAATTAAACCATAAAAAATACCTATCAGTTATTAAAAAATCTTGCCATTAGAATAAAAGATGAGAAATAATATGTCCACAATACTATGTGTCAGGCCTTGACATTGTTTTTCTCATAGCTTTTGATCAGAAATATTGATTTTGGGTGGCTTGCTTGAACATAATTCTATTGCCGTTTTTGGTGTGACTTTAAGGTTTTACTTGCGATAGGTTGAATAATGTTCTGTGACCTTAGTATATCATTTTCCAGTGACAGAACCAGTACAGGATTACCTCAAAACAAGCTCCACAAAACATCTAAAAGAGGTGTTTTAGAGAATACTGAATTAGGGCTACAACTAACCATTATTTTCGATTCATCTACTTATTTGCTCTATTATTCGTTCAGTCTATAAGTCGGAAAACTATTTTTCACAGCCAAGAATCATCAAACTGCTTGCTTTGACACTCCAAAACACGTGAACAACTAAATGCCTGACATTTTTGCTGAAAATACCAATTAATCGATTGTCCAAATAACTCCCAATTATTTTACTGATGATCGAATAATGGTTTCAGAAAACGAATCACAGAAGCAGTTCAAATTGTTTATGACGAGTCATTTAAAAAAAACAAAAAACTTTTAATATTGATTACTTGAACATGCCTATAGTGCTCTATGCAGATGCTATATCTTAGGGAAAGAGCCTCCATTTTATTCTATTCTATTTTTTAAAGATGCAGACAGACACAAAGCAGACATGCCACAGACACTTGCACTCCCTGCACCCTTCTCCAGACCAGACACAGTTGTGTGTTGGGCCACAACACCTGTCAATGATTCCTGGAGTCAGGTTCAGCATGACACATGTAGCCCAAGACGGTGCCCCCATCATATTCCAGATAGACAGAGGGTAGCTGCTATAGCTTCTCACTCCTTACAACACAAGCTTACGATGAAGTGAATTCAAACCAGGAGTCAAGAGGCATCGTATGGAACTAAACACATCTTTATTAGTCTGGGTTTCGTTCTGCAGACTGTTATAAACAACACTCAACATCTCCTGACTCTTTTTCTTCATTGGCCTGTTTTTTGTCAGGAGGAATTATAGTCACATTGCCTTTCACATTGCGCAAGTATTTAAAGTTATGAAATTAAATATCTCAGGTGGTAAAATTGATTAAGCGTACCTTGTTAAATTGAAGGGTCAATACTGTGGTATAAAATAATTCCAAACTACTATCAAGGAATGTATTATACTTTAAAAAAAAAAAAAAAGTGTACTACATCATTCTTATGGTCACGATTAACAAAAAATAAACTATATATCCCACCATGCCTATGCCGATTACTGGCCAACATTAGCTCTTCACAGATACAGTATATTGGTGTACAGTGAAGAATTGAAGTACAGAAATATCAGACTTTTTTCAAAGCTAATATTACTAATATCAGTATCAGCCTACAACATCTAGTATCAGTCTGGGAATAATAGATTATTGATTCATTGATGTACACAGACGTTTTGGTCAAAAACACTACCAGCCAAATTTCAAGTAAAGTTACATTTTAGCTCCTTATCGTCCTTTGCTTGCCTCCAAATTGTGTGCCCTGTGATTTTATATCACTGCATTGAGACTAAAGTTTTCGCAAAATGTGAGAAACATGACCAAACATGACTATTTTGCTCAATGGCAGTAGATTTGTGGAACAATCCACAAAAGATTCATCAACACTCATATGTTTTCGTTTTAAAATGCATTACTTTTGCTACGTTTTAGCTTTCATACTACACCGGCGCTGCTCACGCCATTTTAGTTGGAAAACTCAAGGGTTGCATTTTAGTTTGTACGGGCAGAGACCCATGTTCACATCTTGATTGGCTCTCATCAGTGGAGTCACAATGTGTCCATCCCTGATTTGTCACGCCTCTACGGAATAGACGTTTGAAGGCATAGCTTGCGACTTTGAGGAGGCCTATTGACATTAACAGGGAAGACTTCCCATTTGCCATCTATGTTTTTTTCCACAAAATGTTTCCCTGTTTTAGTGTATGCTTGTGGAAGACAGGGAAAGACTTTAAGTATTAAACAAGACACTTGTATTTTCTGTAACTAAGCAACCGCAGAACAGACAATCTGCTTTCCTGTGTACATGGTGCATTCGGTACACATTCATATACCGAATGCAAATGCATTCGGTATATGAATGGTCATGTGATATGAGTTTTCAGGCATGTTATTATATGGACAGAAATGATTATTTTAAACGCTTTTGTTTATGCTTTCTTTTCAAAACACTGTTTCAAAACCAAAACGTATTAGTGTGGATGTGACTAAGAACATCATTAATAGGAGTTGCTGCCAAAGAAAATACCAGACATATTGGAAGTGCATATCTACATTGCACCCATGTTCCAGAGGTACTTGAGACCCATGTATGACAGGACGCTAACAGGAGGGGAACTATGAAATCAGGCTGAATACATGCAGCAGGTGGGCGGTGGCGGTCAAGACAGTCTCTGGTGTCTGGCTATTTTCAGGTCCCCCTTCCTTGCGGGCCAGCAACAGTTGAAACCAGACAACCATATGCATAAACACACTTTCGTGTGCATGAATGCATGCACGCACCAACATCACACTTACATGGAACTCAGTGGTGTTGAGAATGTGACGTCCGTCTGGACTCCAACGCGAGGAGACTAGTCCTATTGAACCCTCATCAATCTTACAGTGCCAGTCTGGCTGTTCAAGAGACCACACCTGAAGAGAAACACAGAGTGACAGAAGGACAGCAGTCAGCCGTCACTGATGACATCCCTCACACACATCCTGCATCTCTCTTAACTTGATTTCGAACAGTAAGAAATACTTGAGCATCAGAAACCATGAAAGACTGGCGGTGGATACCCCTTCAAAGGTAAGCTACTTGCTTTGTGATGCACATGAAACTGTCATAACACTAACATGCAAAACTTGTTTTTACCACTGCAGCTCAGGAAAAGAGTAATTATTACAAGCTCTGTTTCTCGATAAGGATGCAATTTTATAAAAAAATTATAGATATTAATTCAAAAGTAGTAACCCTATTAACCATTGAGGTCAATAAATCATTAACATAATTTGTTTTATATTTTGAGCCGTCTAAAATAAAGAGGACATGATGTAAGTGAATAAAAATATATAGTTATATTTGTATATATATATATATATATATATATATATATATAGATATATATATATATATGGTTTATTAAATGAAATGTGCCTTTGTACCGAGGAAACAAAATGTGTAATATGATCAGTGTCACTGTTCAAATTATGTAAAACAGGTTATGATTTAATTAACTGCACTTTTTGAAGTTATTCAAACTCAAAACCCTACCAGTGAAGAAACAGAATGCTTATTTTGAAGAGGAAACATTTTTTTTGCATCTCTTACCATGAGTTTAAAAGTTGTTGAGACAGAATGTGGTGAATAATTTGCATTGAGAACAGTGGCCTGTTAATAGTTCAATGCAATACATCCTGTGCAAATAAAATCCAGAGAGCACTTCATCTCATCAAAGAAATTATGGATTTTCCAAACAAAACAACAAAAACTAAAGACAAAACACGATTGGACTGTGCATCACACAGATGCACAGTCCAATCATGTTGTTTAAATTAAAGTGTCTAAATGATACCTTAAAGTATTCATCAATAATTTAGTTTTTCCATTCTTCCTCTTCACTGTCTCTACAAAGTTACTTGATAATTATATGACACAAAACAAACAAAAAAGATGTCTGCCAAAACAAAAACAGTAAATTGCGCCATCGATCAATACTGATCTAGTGTTTTGCTTAAATTGCAACTAACCATTTTTCTTGTTGATTTCTCTCTCAATTACATTTAGATGTCTTAGCTTATTGTTTGATCCATAAATTGTTAATCAAAATGTATGGGAAATGATTACCACAAGCTCCTAGAGCCCAAAGAGATGCCATCATATTACTTATTTTTACTGCCCAATGGTTTTAGTGGTAATAAAATAAATAGGCGAGACTACATAAAAAAAAAAAATGATGGATTTCAATATAACAAGAAATTAAACATATCACCAGTAACAATATTAACCTCACAGACCTACCACCTATCATTTACACTACATGGTGAGTCACATACTCAAATGACTGTCCTCCTCTGTTAGCTTACCTGTACCAGTCCCCTCTTGTACATAGCACAGAGGATAAAGAGAGAGTCAGAAGACCAGTCCATGTGGGATATCTGGTCCAGGCAGGTGTAGAGCTGTAGGATCTGCAGTGTGCTCACGTCTCGCACCACCAGCCTGTACTGCACACAGGTAGCCTGACAAGTACAGCCAAAGAGACAAGTCAGAGAGAACCAGACTTCTAACACACTTCCCTTTTTTTATATACGTGTAGCTAGCAACCTAACCATGGAAATTAAATCAGTTTTAAGTATTATTTAATTGCATTACAAAACTACATATTAGCATGAAAAAATAAAAACAACACTTACCAAATATTTCCCATCAGGGGAGACTTGGCAGAGTTGGTTGGATTGCTTAAAAACCTCAGAGAAATTCATCCTACGCAAGAAAAAAATACAATTATCATGACTTTTGTAAAAGCTTGACTGAGTTTCTTGTCACTTGTATCTCCTTGATAAATGTTTTGACACACAGCCTACTGGTGTACTTCCCAAATGTTACCACGTGATGGCGCCATAAGTCCAATAAATAAACAGTAAACACACACACGTTACATACACAGAAACACAAATAGTTATTCTCGCATGCAAGAAGAGTCACTGCATGGGTAAAGCACTACGTAAAGAGGGATTTAAAATCCAAACTCAATTTAGAGAATTTAGCTACAGGTAGCTAAGTTAGCCTAGCGGTAGCCAGGTGGCTCGCAATCAAAAGAAGTAACGTTACCTAAAGCAAAGTAAGGCAACACATAAACCCAGTCTGAATCACGACTTCAGTGCCATTGCATGGCTCTAGATAGACCGAAGACAATGACTTCAATGGTAACGGTAAAGTCAGCTGTTGGTTGTCACTGGACTCATTCAACACTCACGTTAGCATATAACGCTACTAGCAATTTAGCAGTTAGCCAACCCTTCACTATTTTCACCCTAAATGATACAACTTACCTCTAGCGGCTATTGAGTTGCTTTCGTAAATTAAATGAGACTCGAAAATGTCCACGAGCAGTTTAGAAAAGTTTTTTTCTTCGCATGATTGTGTCGGGGGCTCAGACTATTGATCTAACTGTTGCTAGTTTGTTTGTATGAGCCGACGACGACATCCCGGTGCTGTCCAATCAAAAAGGCCCTGCTGCTGTGTAGTCCCTTCTGGGAAATGTAGTTCATTATTGTTCTCTCTCTTTTCGCTGCGTATGTTTCAACGTGTGCGTGTGATGGTGTGCGCCTGTGTGTCAACTTAATACATATAAGGAACAATATAATTGTGTTCCTTAATCATTTTTGCAATTTAGCATTTTGCAAGTTAATAGAATTGGAAAGTTTATTTTTATTTTTAATCTGATCATATATCTATACTTCTTCATGTAGTCTGTGGATTGTGTTTTATTCACACTAGTCTGTCTCTTAGCCAACAGGAGAAGATAAGCAAAATTACTTTTCATATTCACCAGCTGGTAAAAAAAAAAGGTTTCCCGCTTATGTGCGCCCAAACCGCGCTACCGCCTCCCTTCCTCTCCCAGCGCAAAAAAACGCTTCACCTCCTTCTCGGTCTCCCTCAGCAAGGCTCACACTTCCCTGAACAGCATGCAAATCAGTGTTCCTCTTGTCTATGCAGTTAATCCTGTTTCTCCGAAAAGTCAATAACCTCATCCGCTGTTATCAATTCTACTGTAAAGTCGCTCGATTTTTCAGTTTTTTTTTATTGTTGCTGTTTTGTTTATGGAGGGTCACTCTCTTGGCATGTTTGATAATAAACAGGCAGGTGCTCGGAGCAACATAATTCTTGGGTATTTGGATTGGAGTAATAATAACCTTCAGGTACGTTGATTTATTTTAATGGCCTATAGTAGAATAGTGATCTTAACCTATTTAACTGATGTCATGGTGTTGTTGGTTTTTATTAGCAGGCCTACTTTGTCGGTATCTCTTGTTTTGCAAAATGTGACAAATAATCTAAATTAAAAATGAAAAAAAAAATGTGTCTACCAAAATGGCCCACATGTCTTAAGTATTAGATAAAAGGCTGGTTAAGATTCGGGATATGTAAAAGTGTCTTAGTTTAAAATCATGTTTTTTCTTTATGTGATTTTGCAGGTGGACGTGGTTTGGTTGGTGCGTATTGTTTGTTAAGGTTCTGCTTTATGTTTTGTTAGCACAGTAGGCCTATTTGATATAGGTCTAATAGGTTAAAATATATTGAAATTGTATATAATCAAAAAAAATGCAGGCCTTAAAAAGAATCCCCGACTTAAGTGTATTGATACTATCCCCAATCTGTTTTTTGATTTGTTAAAATTATGTGTGGGCTGTAGCCTATTCGGGAGAAAAAAACGAAAGATTGGGAATTATCTTTTTAACATGTAGGCAAGAGCTAGGCCTACGTATCATTATCTTATTTAAAAAGTATTCACAAAATGCTACGTTATTTATGTTAACATATCCAACCTTTAATTTTTTTTTATATGTATTGGAGTTATTTCAATAAATAAATGCTTTAGATACTCATACTTTGAATCCTCTTATGGCATATGATTTTCACTTAGGGCTGTGGAGGATCGAATCTAAAACAATAGTAAATTAATTTCCTCTCAGTTGGGACAGTGTTTTTTCTTACATGAAATGGCCCTCGGGAAGGCAGACTGTGTGTGTGTAAATTGTGGGCGCGCGGGGCGTGTGTGTGTGTGTGTGTGTGTGTGCGTGTGTTTGTGCGTGTGTAAGTTGTCATGGGTGCCGTAACCCGGGAGGGGAGACACAAAGTAGAGACAGGTGAATATCATGGAAGCACATTGTCAGATTTGAAAAGACATTTAGGCAACGAACCAGCAGAGGCCGTGCTTTGTGTATAACCTTTTAAAATAGTTTATAATAATATTAAAAGACAAATACTCATCTATTTCAACGCTTATCAATATCTATCTATCTATCTATCTATCTATCTATCTATCTATCTATCTATCTATCTATCTATCTATCTATCTATCTATCTATCTATCTATCTTTTTTTCCATAAGAAAAGGCAAACCGAAAGTTCTGAAAATCATGTCTATATTATAGGTCATAAGTAATAAATCCTAATTCTGGTCAGGATAAGAGGTGCAGACTATGTAAAAAAAACAAAAAACCGACTGTGGCCAGGTGGATCCCAATTAAGCGGCCCAAAGTGTGAAGCAGAGCTCTGAGGCCAACCCGTCTCATTCCCTCTGCTCGTCCTGCACTGATGCTTGATCAGATCCCTCGTGCAAACACACGAGCGTCTGGGATCTGACGAGGCGGCACTGAGGGACGAACTACGAATGGGACCTGGTTTGTGCGGCGGCAGTCACCTCGGGAACAGCGGGAACCTGCAGTCACAGCTGCTGCAGCGCTCCGCGGTCCTACATTACTTAAGTGACTGCGTGCGTGCATGTTGCAGGCCACTGCTGTTTTTTTATGTTACGCCAATATGATTATGTGGCATGAATTCAAACTTTATTAGACGAGCCTAAATATGTTGTAGGCTAATGGCCACATGATCAGCATGAAGAACAACACAACCTTTGATCAATAACCATGTCATCACTTTAGATGTTTACTGAGCTGCATATCTTCAATCGATTCAGTATAGGCCTACATACTGAACTGAAAAGACCCCTGAGATAAAGTTATTGTACTAATACAATTATTTAAACTGGCAGGGTCACCTTTACAAAACAACCAATTCAGAGAACATATAACACATAGCCTCTGGCTGCATTGATTCCAGAGGAGGGAGGGTTTTGCATTTATGACTATTGTGCGCTGCAGCCTATATCTTTAAAGCCATGCACCTTTGCCACACTTTTTTCTTGTGCAGTCGAGGTGTTACTAAGGAGATAGCCTATGACGCTGCTGTGGTGCGCAACTGTGAATATAGTAAACTTTGGTGGAACAAATTTGCCCGACAGGATTTTCTGTTGTAGCCTTTGTCTTCTCTGACAAATCAAACTGGTGATATGGAGTCCCCACTTTATCAGCTTTAAACGGTAGGCCTGCAGTGCAATCGCTTTTCTATTTGTGGTGACAAACGCGGATTTATTTGATAACTCGAAGTATTTTGACTCAAATCATCGCAGAGGCCCGGATGTCCCTTTGCAGGTATAGTTGTAAACTGTCTCGATACTGTCTTTATCAAAATAACACAATTTTCTGTCATTATTGATCTTCGATTATTCTGCAACGTGTGTAGACAACCATAGGGTTATTAAAACACCTCTGATATGCTATCCGCTGTAGCTCCACTTGCTATTTGCTTCGTTAGCTCCTTCTGAACACATTTGTAGGTTGCAGTGCAGGCTGTGTTATTTTGAGACGGAGGCGGAGAGGATGCTCAGACTTTGTAGAATGAGTGATGAGGCAGGCAGGTCTAAACACGCCCAAGCCCCCTGACACCATGCGCCACCTCACTGGGACTACATTGGTGTGCTCACACCTGGATGAATGTGTGTGTGTGTGTGTGTGTGTGTGTGTGTGTGTGTGTGTGTGTGTGTGTGTGTGTAAATATATTATCATCTGGCAGTTTGTTTCCAACTATTTGAATCATTCTTCTTTTCATCCTTATTCTAAATACTTGGATGTGTGTGTGCTTGTGTGTTCTACAGAGTAATCTGTCCCTCACCAGACTACCCACCCTCTAAGATGTCCCAGTCCACTGTCCCCGAAGAAGGAGGCACCTTCGAGCACCTGTGGAGCTCCCTGTGAGTGTAAACAGCTGACGACTGTTTCAATGAACATATTTTCCAAATTACATAATGGTTTTGTTAAAAATATAAAATGTATTAGGCAATAATGATAAAAAACACATGATCCTGTCATTAACTAAATTATCTAATCAATAATCGATGATAGGATTATTCAAAATGAAATACTAATCCATAGTGTGTTCTGTTAATATCATTTAGGCAAGGGATGTCCTTTTAGGCAAGGGATGTCTGTTGAGCAGACATGATCAAACAGAGTCAGAGACAAACATATGATCATCTATTCTGTGCTTTTCTTAGCACATGAAAAACTGTAATAAATATTTAAATTGTTCAACTAAGGTGCTTCAAATATTTCATTAATGTTGCACTGAACCTTCTGGGAGATTTCAGACAGAACTTTATGAGGATAACATTTTTGAATAAAAGTCTATAAATATTCTGGGATGTCCAATAGGATGTCTAGTGATCATCAAGGTTTCCCCTTTTTTTTGTAAATATATATAATAAATACAACATTGTTTCCCTGTAATAAAATAAGCAGTTTAAAAATGAAAAATTATTTTATTTAAAAAAATTATAATTAAATACAATTTAAACAATGAAAAAGATCAAGGAATAACTTTACTTTTTTTATTTGACTTCCTTTTTTTTTTCACATCATGTACCTGGTCACTTGTGCTATGTTAATTTTTTTGAAAGCTCATCCATCTTGGATCAACGTGTATCCATTGTGTTCCCAGGGAGCCAGACAGCACCTACTATGAGCTCCCTCCAGGCAGTCAGCCAGGTGAGCGGCCGGTGCCTTCCACCAGCACCCCGGGAGTCATCGCAGTGCTGCAGAGGTCTCCATGGACGTTTACCAAATGAGGGACATGAACGACAACGTGATGGTAGGAACGTGAGCTCCCATTGCAGTTCAGTTTGCATCTTTGTGGTCTTTCTTTTGCTTTTGAAAAAGCTGTAGTTTATTTCTGGGAGCTGACAGGTGTTTTCCTGCTCTGTGTCCGATCAGATGGTTTCTGTGAAACCCCCCCCCCCCCCCCACACACACACACAAAGGTATTTTCTTTTCCAATTTTGTTTGTTGTATTATCTCACTTTTTCCCTCTAGTGTTGAGGAGAATCCCTCCGATGTAGTTTCCCTCTTCTCTGCAGTCTTTTCCCTCTCTCCATCTCCCTGCTGTGCAGTCTGTTGGGACTTTGGGGTGTGTGTGTGTGTGTGTGTGTGTGTGTGTGTGTGTGGGGGGGAGGGCTAATTAAACCCCTAGCCAGGACCCCTTGCTGCTCCACTGTAGAGCCATCTGTTGGCTGGGGCGTGTCTATGCGCTTTACGTAACAAACAGGCAAATTTGTTTGCAGGTGAATGCACTTGCATATTTTTGTTCCTGTTTGGAAATTTCATATCCACAGAATTAGTGCTAACGTTTTATGAATGAAGACAAACAGCCCAGATTTCAGCTTGACCACCATGACTTTTCTCAAAAGGAATTTAAGAGCAAGTTTTTCAAGCTTTTGCAGGATCACACTTCTTGTACATTTGTTCACTCTATCCCTCTCTAACTTAACAACATGAAATAAGAAGTCTCTCCTAAATAAAGCCTATGTTTCCTTCCTCTTCTGATCTGGGATATTGGTCTATGTAATCTTTAAGTGGGCAAGCCCGGGCCTGCCGGGCCGTTTAATGAATAGTCATGTCAGAAATAAGGGGGCGGAGCCAGGAATTGTTGTTAGACACCTATGCAAGACAAGTTGAGATGGCCCAGTCAGTCAAGTGAAACAAGTGGAGGAGAGGAGAGGCAGGACATCCCCTGTATCCTCCATCATGTCCCGCTTCACAGAGTGGTCAGCTTACCGAGCAGAACTCGACACTTACAGTCACACTTGACAACAGCAGACTATAAGTCCTATGAGAGCCGGGTCACAGAGACATCGTAGGAAAACCCTCTCTTATCTTTCTGGAGACTTAAGATGCTGTGTGCAGTGGTAAGTGGAGCAGAGTAAATTGTTTATGTTCTTGCATATTTAGCACTATTTTTATGTTTGAAAATGGTGTCTTGCTGGTGTGTTAGTGAAGATGGTTTAAGTTACAGAGTGTAGAAGTATTACTTTGGCTCTTTCCAAATTGGTAGTAATCAAATAGATGAATGAGTGAATCTGCATATGCTCATGACTCAGCATGCTGTTTGAGAGCGTGTTGAAAATCAATCCTGTGTCATCTTTTTTGTTGCATGGATGTTTACTTGAGGTTTATAAAAATCCTTCAGACCTGTTGAATATATACTACACATTTGGCAAAGTTCAGGAATGGGATATGCCATTCTCAAGAGGACCACAATCATGCCCACCTATATATCCCATTCCTGCACTTTGCTAAATATTCCCAACAGGGGGCAACCTTCCTACACATCACTCCACATTTTTCCTCCTGTCCTCCTCACATCTATTTAACATTGCTGGTGTCGTTGAGACATGCTGCAGTTTTCATATGATGCCATGTCACTCCTTTATGAAGCCTAACTTCTCATTTTGATCATGTTGGCCATATGACAGCATGTGAGTCTGCGTTGTTAACTGTTTAATGAGTAGCTGTAAACAGAGGTCATTAGCGGGGTACACTCTCGTTATTCTCGGCCCATAATGTTTCACTCACCTTGACAAGTGAGGGTTGTTGTGGCTGGCTTATCTACGTTTCTAAATATTTTTAGCCTTTAAAGCTTGGCTTTGAGTGGCAGCTACCAGGATGGCTGCCCATAGGGGACATCAGATGCTGTCGGGATGGGAAGCAAGCTTAAACACTCACACACACACACACACACACACACACACACACACACACACACACACACACACACACACACACACACACACACACACACACACACACACACACACACAGTGAACACACACACACACTAACTCACACAGTGAGGTTTTAGCTCTGTTTCAACTTGTTACGGATCGAGTTTAGGTATAAAGACCAAGCACACCTGTGAGCGCACAGGTTTGTGTGACAGCGTGTACATGTTTGCATGTGTTTGTGTCAAGTGTTTTTGTGTTGTTGACGCATACACCTGGGCTTACCTTGTTCCCGTAAAGCCCCTTTGACATACGTTGTTGAAGGAGATTTCAAAGGTAGTCAGTCAGATTTAAAAGGGTGGACAGAATGGCTCTTTTATACACCTTTCATAAGAAAACACACATCCACATCAGACTGCCGACTCATTTTCATATTTTTCATGAGGCTAAACACATTAGTATCTCAGGGCCTATTCTCCACTGCCAGACATGAGAAACACTTGATTAAGGCTGCCACTAACATTATTTTGCAATATCAATTAATTTGACATTAATTTCTTAATTAATCTACTAAGTGTTTGTCTTCAAAATATCAGTAAATAGAAAAATGCCATGCACCTTCAAAATCATTCTTTAATCCAAACCAACACTCAAATGTGATAAAGAAAGCAATGAATTCTCACATGTGAAAAAACAGTGAAAGTTAATGAGTATTAATCCAATCAAAATAAGCATTAGTTGTTTTGAACCCAGCTGTCTCCTATATGATGTGTTGGGATGCATGTACCTGAGTCAATGTATAGATCCAAACACCCACACATGAGTGCATCCTCATTTAACCTACACTGTTTGCATTAAGTCTAGGTCATTGACCTGTCCTTTTGCTTTCATCTGATGAACCATGGCATGGAGTTTAGTTTACATATCCTTGTGTAACTTTGTCTCAGTTGTGTCTGTGTTTGTTGTCAGTGTCCGATGTTAAAAACACAAAGCAGAGCAGAGATTAAGTGATGCTGTGTATTGCTTACAGTTGGGGATTTATAATTTATCTGAAGTATTGCATAGGTGAAAATAATAATTTCCAGCACCTCCAGTCTAAATGAACATGAGGTGTGCAATAAGGGCCTGGGGGAAAGATAGCACTGCTTTCATGCTTTCAGCTGGCATTCTCGTGTTATCTGTTGTACTCAGTCTTCTCCAGGTGCAAAGAGAGTTAAAAAAACCAGTGAATTCATTGTTTATTTGTTAAATAATAAATGCTGCCCCTTCTTAGTTAATTTGTCATCTTATCGGTTATTTTGGTCTTAGTCAACTAAGATTTCTGTGGTCTATTAGTCGTATTTAATGCGTTTTCCATGCAGAATAATTTCGAATAAACATATGAACACAAAATTTAAATTGTTGCCGTTAAGTGATTATTTGTGAATCCGTTGATTAAATCGACTTATCGATAAGTTGACAAAATCGTATTAGTGTTGGTCAACTTAGATATAATTTTGTCGAGGACAGCCCTAGAAAGTATATTCTCTATACTTACTGTTATTGCTTGGTTTCATGTTAGATGTGGAGTATGAACCAACATTTTGTAAAAACTCCTTATTTTGAACCCTAAAACACCCATAGAGTATACAATTAAAATTAAACTTTTATTCAAATAATTTCCATCAAGTAACAAGGATTTCCTTCAAGGTGTCCAAAGACAAAAAAAAAGTTCAGCCATGACTGCTGACTTAATGCTATATTGATATACAATACTGGGTGGGTCTGACCCTTGAACTCTTGTTCTTTCATGTTTTTTCCTTCTTGCCTCTCTCTCTCCCACTCTCTGTCAGACCAGACAGTGTTTACTTAGTGAAGGCCTTCACTAGGTGTTTTGGAACGTGTGTGTACATGCGCCCCGGAATTGCTGTCTATGTCCGGGCTTGCCATAATTAGAACGTTGAACCATTTTTTGGGTTCCCATCCGTCTTTCCCTCTCTTCTTCTCTCCCCTTCTCTCAGTCTATCATTTCTCTTTCTCCACGCGAGTCCTCACCTTTCTCCCAGTCCTGGCTGTACATGTGTCTGTGTGTGTATGAGTGTGTTGGGTGTCCACTGATGGCCACCTCACTTGAACTCTCTGGTTAGGCTATGGTCCTGCACTCTCTTTGCTTTAATCTGTTTGGACGTTTTTTTGACTGAAGAGTTGACAAATGAGACTAAATCACTAGAAGATGTACTACGTGAAAAAGAAGGTAAAAAAAAATTCTTTTTTCTACTACTCATAGGGTTATTGTGTGGATTTGTGTGGCTATTTCAGTTTGAGCCGGCAATCAGTGTCAGTTATTTGACAAACATATATACAGTTCAAACAGCAGGAATAATAGCTGATGTGAAATTGGTTGGATAATACAATGTTGTTCAAAGAATGTAATGGTCTGATGTTGATAAGAACGTGGGCAGGAGGACTCACAGTACCGTAGATGGCTGGTGTGCTTTCTGACTTTTCAGTGTTTTTGTTCAAGTTGTGTGACATGAAATCAACTAATGAACATGGGTGATCCAAAAAATAATAATTACAGCACCCGCACAGCAGTTTTCTGTCAACAGTAGCTTCTAAGTTTGTGTTCAACTACGAAGGCCTCACAGAATGCATTGATTTTGACAAGTGTGTCGGCACACACACTTCAGTGCAACGAATCTTCCCTGTTTTTAAACACAGCAGAGCGGACAAGAGGGGAATGGCAGGCAATTAGGCAGATTACGCCTGTGCTTTACAACTCGTCTCGGATAGCCCCAAGGAGGCTACTGTGGGGAACTCACTGCAACTGGCACTCCCTTACACTGAATTATACACACGTCATGATTTTATTACCAAATCTCATGTATAAATCGCACAAAAAGTGGCCCGCGTTTATCACGGACACCTAGACAATTACACATCCACCCGTCCCACACACATGCCCCGTCACAGTACCTGTAACTCGCTGTAATCCGACCTCCTTATAGGCCTCCAAGCCCCTGTCTGTCCCACACCTCTACCTGTACCCTCCCTCTCTCCTCCCTCCCTCACTCTTCGCCTCCCTCACTCTCTTCCCTCTTCTTTTCTCCCCAGTCCCAATACAACTTGCTGAGCAGCAGCATGGAGAGCCTGGGGAGCCGTGCGACGTCCGCCAGCCCCTACAGCTCCGAGAACGCCTCCTCGTCGGCCGTGCCCACCCCCTCACCCTACTCCCAGCCCAACTCAACCTTTGAGGGCCTGTCACCTGCCCCGGCCATCCCCTCCAACACCGACTACCCCGGACTGCACACCTTCCAGGTGTCCTTCCAGCAGTCCAGCACCGCTAAGTCTGCTACATGGACCGTGAGTACACACACTTTCTTGGCTTTAGCGTGTAGTATGTGTGTGTGTCTGTGTGTTTGTGTGCTTCTCCGTCTCTTTCTTGGTCTCTGTCGTACTGAGTGACTACTGTGCACACACGTAAACATGCACACAAAGACATTATTTCACACACACTCACTCAAGCCAGCACATGTGCAGGCTTGTCGCATGCAAGAGAAAGTTGTGCATCATTCAGTGATTCATGTTGTCCTCTACTCACCTCTCGTAGTCAAATCTAATGTGATGAATGCAATGGGAGAGTTTGGTACGAGGTCGAAAAAGTTTGTGCCCTGTGTGTGTTTTTTCTTTTAGACTATTTAAGCACTGAATCTATTAGAAGTCGTTTTTTTTAAATCACTTAATGTCTTTTAGTTTATGTACAATTTGTGTAATGCAGGTCTATGAATTGTTGCGTAACTTTTAGCCATACTTTTTGAGATCAATGCAGTAATAACACACATATTTGGAAAAGGCTGTTAAGGTATTTCAGAATGTTTGTCATAAACTATATATGATACTGTAGTTGTATGAGTTTCTAAAACAATCAACATCCGGTATATTAATTTAATTTTGGGACATGCTACGTACTGAGAGGGCTTCCACAGGTTATTCATAGTTTTGCAACAGGGATAATATAACACATTTACATGTAGTTCTAATAGAAACGTAAGAAAATTATTCTTTTTACTTATATACTGTGTTTGCCACCAATACAAGGGAGTAGTGATAGTAGAAGTAGTTGTACACTACTGAGAGGGTACATTTTAACCATTTTATTGGGTACAAGAATAAACCAAAACAGCTGAACTTAGGGCAAGATGTAACCAAACCACACAACTACCTTTAAATAAGAAGGTGGCAATGGACAGGTGAAATGGGAGCTGTGTAATTTGTCATGAACTGATGAGAATTCTAGCGCTGGATAGGTGTCACCTCCGACTGTCACACAGTTGACCTCCCTGAAACAAGAGAACCAAGCGACAAACTGCACACCCCTCACTGGAAGTGTGTATGAGTGTGTGTAAGTGTGAGTGTGGGTGAGATTGACTGAGGGGCTCCTGCGCGGCTGTGTTTGCTGAAAGTAACCATGCATGGTGGGCTCCTTTCCTCAGCCCTCAGTGATGTAAGAAGATCCCTTTCTGGACATTAGAGTGGTGGTCTTTGACCTGCCGCTTTTCTTTCTCAGTCTCTTTCTTCCTCTGGACTTAACACACACTCATGGCTGTCCCCTCTGGCGCCTAAAGTTGCATCCTGTCTTCTCCTAAAATATATCCATCATCTCCTATCCCTCACTTCCAGTCTCTGACTCAGGTCTTTCTCACGGCCAAACTACATCAACAGAAGCCAAGGAAAACATGGAAAAAAGTATAAGCCTGTTTCACTTGAGAAATCACTGCAATTTAATGAAATCACCTGTTTCAACCTATTTGGTTAAACATGACCCTTACGACTCTGTCGTTCAAATAAACCTGCCTTATACTTTCCCTTACAGTTTACAGCTTTGAATATTCCTAATAATTTGATTCAAGGGTGTCTACAAATAGATCTTCTGTTTCTATAATCACCATGCAGTCCCATCTACCCGTTTGCAACATATAAACTCGACTTTGGTTTGCATGGATAAATGTTTAATTATCCCAATTCATGTGCCTGAACAATTCAAGTCAAAGCAGTTTTTTGTTACGAGGAGAGGAGAAACAAAGGAATTTTTTGACTGGCACACGACTTAAGATACAGATGTTGACGCAGCAGAAAAGGATTTTGAGGAAACCTGTGATTATTTGGATTGCTCTGCTATGATTAAACAGCAGGGATTAGAATGAGTGAGAGACTGGGTAATTGCTTATAGCTTTTATGGAGTTTACTGTAATGCTTTGTTTTTTATCAGAAGATGTATTTAAGTGTTTTTAAGTATACACTACGGAACAACAACACTGATGTGTGATCCTGTAGGATACTATATGATGCTATTGATATCTTACAGATGTTAGCACACTACATTTTTGCATCTGCAGCATCTACAGGACATGCAGTTGTTTCCTTTAAAAAGTTCTGAATAAAAATGAAAGCATGCAGGAGTTTAATCATGTTCATACCAAAAAAACAAGAAAACTAAGTGCACTTAAAGGCTTGCCAGGCCAGGTTTGAGGCTCACACCGTGTCGGCAAGTAGACAAAAGAGATTACGGTCAAGCCTCTCAGAATGAATACGCTTCTTTTAAATGGAGGGGATTTCCCAAAAAATAGACCAGGGGTGCAGGAGGATATGTGTGTTTCTTATGTGCATGCATGGGTCTGTGTGTGTATTTATGCAAGAATCAGTGCAAGGCCCAGGTTTGAACATGATTGAAACAAAAGAATGGCTATGTGGACCAGACGTTGATATGTTTGAATGAAGGAGTTAACAGTCTCTGGGTTTTTGCTCATTTCTTGTGGCCTCAGGTAGTGGGGAATGCCGACTGCCATAGGGGCATATTGACTATAATCAGTTACCTAGCCTCCCTTCGTCCCCACCCCTTAGCCTCCCACTAAGAACAAGTGGCATGCAGTGCTTTGGGAGATTACAAAAATGCAGCTACGTATTGCATCAAGCATTTCTCATTAAATCCCGTCTTCTCAAATTGTCAACTGAATGATTGACGGTAGGTTGGGGGCTTCATACAGCTGCCAACCAAACCAGTCCACATTGGCTTCATCAATCAAAAGTTAAACGTAGAGATGAGCAAAACCAGAAGAAGAGTTTGGACCAGAAGACACAATCCTTTTTTTCTCATCAACCATAATGTTTCCACATGCAGTAATTCCATTCAAGTCCATGTTGAGCTAGTCTGGTAATCCTCCAGTCCCCCTCCTGTCTCGTCAAGACACTGTGCATTAGTGATAATAGCTCTGAAACTCTGCTGCTCTTTTGAAGATGATTCCTTGGCTTGGACGCAGGCAAGCATCAGCGCGGCTGGAAATGAGATCTAACACCTCAGCCTTGTCAAATAATAAGACCTCTTCCCGTACACTCAGACGTGACTTCATGAGTATGTATGTGTGTGTATGTGCGCGTACAGTATGTGTCAGAAGAGGGAGGGGGTTGGACGCGCTGGGTGCGGGCTCGAGCATGCACTGCAAGCCAGCTTGTCAGAAGCTGCTCTTCCCAGCTATTAGCTTCTCTTCGTTAGGACACAGGTCCCAACACGCCCTGCAAAATGCATCCTTCCCTTTCTTTCCCAATGCATCATCCGCAGCCACATCACCATTGGCCTTCGTGCCGAGCATTGGATCTGGGAAACACTAGATAAGGAAGATTTTGCACACAAGGTGCTCAAATGTGTTTTATCAATGAAAACACATAAGTAAATACATTAAGATGTTCATAGTTTTACAATTTTGTGTCATTTGGATCAATTTGTACTGAAAATTGAAGTGATTTTTCTAGTCACCTAGTAAAATAAGTGCTTAAAGAAAGCCGCCTTCCTGATCGATATCTTAACTAAATTACTTCCTGTTCAACAGTGTACATTGTCCAGTATCAACATTGGTCAGTGGATGTTCTGGACTGTGGGATGCAACCAATAATATTAACTAATTGATCTATTCTGCTGTATGTCCCTTAACACTTTGTGTTTAAAAATGTGTGTATGACATCCTGTCCAGTAGACTTCCATGGATTGTGCCAGTCCATCCTTCATAGTATGGTGATTAGCTGATGAACACAAAAGGGAAAACCTTACAGTAAGATTCCCAATTTATTGCTGAGTGAGGCAAAATGTGAAACAAAAATGTTAGGTTTGAATGAATCATCAATTATTTCATGATTAGATCTTTAACTAAAGAGAATCAAGTGTATATAATATATTTTATTAAAGAATCAGTCGCTAAAGGTCATTAAATCTTTTCGTTTTTTCCTTGAAAGTCTCACAGAGATAAACCGTAACTTTAAAAGCAATTACCATAACCTCAAAGAAAGTGTTGGAGATCTCCATTTTTCTAAATTGATTTGAATCCAATATGATTATATAGACTGCATAGAGATCCAGCTTAGGCTGTGCGGATATGTACAGCATGCAAAATGTACGTCAGCTCTGTGTGCCTCTGTATGTGTTTCAACTTATTCAATATTGGGACAGTTAAGCAAATTTGCGGTGGGCAAGTTGTTGCTTGTGTATATGGATGACGGTCTGGCAATTATCACCTTGTCTCCAGGAGCCTGTCAGGACCTGCCTCCACTGGTCCACCACTGCGTAAGGCATGGATGGAAGGATGGATGGATGGGTGGGTGGGTGTGATTGCAATAAAAATGGTGGATTAAATAGTTAGATATAGAATTAGACAGTATAAAGTCATGATCACATCTTAACATTTTTGGATGGAAATCTGGATCTGAATGTATAGATGAGCTTGTTGTTTATCTTAAATAACATTGCACAAAATTTAGCAGTGAAACAAAAACTCCCAAATTAACTCCAGATAAGACAGAATTCCAGCATGTAAATTATGAGAAATCGGACATATCACCATCTTCTCTAGACTCTGGAGAGGTACGTTAGCAGTCCATAAAGCTTAGAGGTAGAAGGCATAGTGATTCTTTGCAAAGATTGTTTTTACAAGACATGTTTGTTACAGTTAATCTGATAGCTCATAAAATTGGCAACAGATTAATAAGATTTCTAAACATTTTTTAACATTTACAGCTTCAAGTAATACAATCTTTTCATCTTCTCTTTCTTAATTTCCTATTCTAACTTACCTTGACCATTTTTTCCAGGTCATTGACAAAGTAAATAATCTCTTTAGCCTTTAACGGCGTTTGTTCTTTTCTTTTTCTCCTTCCTTTTCATCCATTCATCCTCCTATTTGTCCTGATACAGAGCCCAGTTTATCCATCATTCAGCATCCTTTATCTGTACCAGAACATACATCAGATATTTTGCTTTTATTTATGCTGTACTTCACTTCAAACAATGACACACAAAGCTGAACTCACAGATTTTGCGTATGTGTATGAATGCCTATGCCAAGTCGCCGCATGTGCACACTAGTCTGTGTGGAGGACGAGTTGAGACGTCTCCCATGGCATCTGCACCCCGGTAGACCGAAAACAGTAATTCATACCTTTTTCATGCACTCTGCGATGTCGAAAAACATTATTAACAAACGCTGATCCCCAATGATCCCACAATTTATCAAAAAACTTTTTTGTGTGAATAAAAATCAATTTTCTTTTGCAATGGTCCATTTTTGTCTGACACAGGACTTTGTCTTGTCTTTAATATTGTCCTCTGAGCAAGTTTTTTACTTCAAAACACCTGCAGTTTTACTCTTAGTAAATGACATGACCGTAATTAGTTCTCAGGACTGTAAATGTCCTTCAATATGAACAATGAACAATATTTTTTAGTTACATTCAATAATAATTTTGAAAATCTCCTTGTTGTTTTTACATATTCTCCGAAATCTGAGTCAGTTGCTAAAAAGGATTGCATTGGAGATTTAGGGTACTATAGATTCTGAAACAATATCGCGCTGCCTGCATTTTTTACACAAGTGCATTAACCCACCATGATTTGATATCAATGACTCATGTCATGATTTATGTCATGCTGCGTACTGAAACATTAAACCACATTTCCTAGATTTTGCTTTTCAAACACCTAAGGAGGTAAAATTATTTCTGTTGTGATCATGAAGGAAAGCAAACCATCAGTGGTCATCAGTTTTGGATTTTTACTGCAGGAAAAGTCCTGTGGTCTAAATAAAGAAGTTTGCCTGGCTGTTGCATCTCAGAGAAATAATTTATTCATGGTACGGACAGGCTGTTGAGACTTGTCAGGGTAAGCTAGGTGGGAAAAGGTAGTGTGCACAGGTATTTCCATTTCCCTCAAGGGAGGGCTCATGGCTAAGCGTGTGTGTGTGTGTGTGTGTGTGTGTGTGTGTGTGTGTGTGTGTGTGTGTGTGTGTGTGTGTGTGTGTGTGTGTGTGTGTGTGTGTGTGTGTGTGTGTGTGTGTGTGTGTGTGTGTGTGTGTGTGTGTGTGTGTGTGTGTGTGTGTGTGTGGTTTGAGGGGTTTAGTAACGGTGTCACAACAAGGAATCCAAGCAGTTGTCTAGAGGCTGTCTGGTGTCTGGGAGAGTCAAACCACAGTCCCGATCATCAGTGGGAAATTTAAAGAAGTTATTACATTTCAATTTGAAGAATTTACCTGATCTTTATGCAAAAGAAAAAAACTCTTAACTGTACACTGACTGGAAAGACCCTCACTGCCTCCTGAAGGCCAACTTTGTAATACAGGCATTGAAGTTATTATATTTTCCTAGAAAGTAAAATGAACTTTTTGTGGAAAGGTAAAGATGGTTGAAGGTGGATGTAAATGCTTCTAAATTAACATGTTGTGCATTTTCTGAAAATCATTAATTATTGATGGATGATACTTTACTGACAGATCTGGTTAATAGGGTTCAGGGTTTAACTGAAACTAATCTATGAAACTCACATTTTGCATAAAAGCATTCACCAAATGCAGGCTAATATGATGAAATTTACCGCATAATAACTTTGAAAATGATGCTTGAAATGGGATTCTGATTAACCCGATGTTTAAGATGCAGATCACGTCAATGGTCAGGTTGAGTAGAGCCATTCATTCGACTCTCTCTTTGTGTTTCTTGTTTTTCTCATCCTTTTCTTACCTATCTATAATGGTAATTTTAGCAACCTGCTCTGGTCTATACAAGACTTGGCCAACTTGGGTTGTTTTTAAATGTGCTTAATAAATAAATGTAATTAATTGATTAAAATACCCATAGGCGAAATGCTGACCAAATTGCATTAACATCTTGATCTGCATGTACTGTCTTTCTGCCATAGGGTGCGCTGTTACATTTGTATTCAGGCCCGCTGTAGCAAGTCCATACAGGACAACTGTCTTCTCAGTTTTTTCCTGGAAGGTCTCAGTTTGATTTCCACAGGGAAGAATTTTGAGATTTTGTGATTGTGTTGGGGCATGTTAAGGCTTCTCCATCCCTTAACCTGGTGTCTTTGGATACATCTGTACTTGTATTTACAGACATACATGCGTGTATGCATGCGTGTTTTAATGCTTGTAAACTGAGGAATTACTGAAGATTTGGTTTTAGCACAGAGCAAATTCTCATTGAACTTCACTGTAAGTGACTGAGTTCCAGTGGTAAAAGTCGAACATTTAATGAACGCTTTTATCACGGGCTGGATACAGACTTAGAAACTTTTTTTTTATCCTTTTGAATTTTTGAACGCCAGCTGTAGCATCTCACATTACTACTAACAAACCAAGTCTGCTGGACAATAATCAGTCATTATTCTAATAACACAGAATTACCTTTACTACGCAGACGAAAAAATTGACTGCTGACGGTTTTACATCGTCTTGTGTTTTCCCTTTCCTCTTCCTTTCATGCTCTCTCTTTCCTCAAAGGCAAAATGTGTTCTCTAGTCATAATTTGATGTGATAATTACAGTACCCTGTGTTCACAACCCACTGTTTTATTATCATATTATCCACGTTTTTGCTGGCTGTCATGCTGATAAATGAAGTAATCGTTTAAATCACATGCAATTTTAATTTGAAACAAAAATTCTACCTCCAGAGACATTGTTTTTGCTAAGATGTCTGTGCACCCTTTGAGAATAACCCTTCCCTCCTTTTTGCCTCCTTAGTTTATTCGTAGCTACTATGAAAGAGCATTTAAATGAAACTGAGGAGACAAAACAATAATCAATACTTGCTTGATAACTTGATTCTTTATGTATGTTCATGTCCTAAAGTGTAAATTCGAACTCAAAATTAAAAGAGAAAATAAAAATTCCTGCAGCTTTGCAAATGTAGACATAGCTGTGATCTATTTAGTTCACACTCCCATGTGACTGACTGATAGTGATGTTCTTATAATATCCGGGGCAGACAAATCTTTCATTGTATCATTGTACGCCATGTAACAACCCACACCGCTGACTCAAGCCTCTCCTGGTATGTGCTCTTACCCCACCCAGTACTCTCCCTTGCTGAAGAAGCTCTACTGTCAGATTGCCAAGACCTGTCCAATCCAAATCAAGCTGTCCTCCTCTCCTCCTCATGGCAGCATCATCAGAGCCATGCCCGTCTACAAGAAGGCGGAGCACGTCACAGAAGTGGTCAAACGCTGCCCCAACCACGAACTAGGACGAGACTTCAACGATGGTATGATAAACGAGCCTGGTCCTTTGACCGTAACTGACTGTACCTGGACATTTTATGTCAGCAATAATATGCACCATTTTTTTTTTTTGTTGGGTCAAAAATAAGGACAATAAAGTAGGCAACATGATATTTAATAACCAAGACTGTTATGTGAGATGCTTTGCCTTAGATCAACCAACTGTCCCCTTATCTGTTCTGTCATCATTCTCTTCAAAGGTCAAGCAGCCCCGGCCAGTCACCTGATCCGAGTAGAGGGGAATAACCTCTGTCAGTACGTGGATGATCCTGTCACTGGCCGGCAGAGTGTCTTCTTGCCGTATGAGGCTCCACAGGTTGGTGGTTCATCAACTTCTGTGGCTCATAGAAACACACAATGCATTGCAACCTTAGGGACGGGACTCATGACCTCAAACTTCAGAAATTGAGGGTGAATGAACAAAATATTTGCGAAATCTACTCTTTTCATGAAGTATACCCATGAGGTGAATTTTAGTTGATTTTCATCCATCCAAACAAAGATAGCCCCATTATGTTGTAAATTTAGCCCAGATGTTTTACAAGACACACAATGGATCGGTCAAGCTCAAAGAAAGAATCCATTTCTCTGAGGTACTTCATAGGAAACATATCTATAAAAAAAAAGATGCCGGGCATGTCCATACAAGTGCAAGAGTGAGAAATCATCATGAGTGTGATCACCTGGGGAGGTTAATGCATAGTATGAGTGTCTCGCATCACATCAAAGTCTACTGCAACACTGCCATCTAGTGATGAATTACAGTACTTACTGTAAAATCTATGTGTAAAATGGGAGGTTTGCTTGTAAACAGATATGCAAATAGAAAGAAACTGTCTGAAAAAAGTATCTTTACACCAAGAAAATTTAGCATCCAATAATTTGTAGGATTCCCTGTTTTGTGTTTCAGGTGGGGACTGAGTTTACCACCATCCTGTATAACTTCATGTGCAACAGCAGCTGTGTGGGCGGCATGAACAGGAGACCCATCCTCATCATCATCACTTTGGAAACCAGGGAGTAAGTCAACAATTCATAAATTCATAAATGCTGACAGTTCAAACAAGGTTCCACTTTTCAATCAAACAAGCAATTCTCAACTATTTGCTTTTTCTTTTAAATTATTTCTGGCGCTGGGTATTTGGATTTTATGCATTTATACATTTTCTTAACAAACATGACTTGAGTATATTTCCTATCCCCAATCATCTCTCCAGTGGTCAAGTGTTGGGCAGAAGGTCGTTTGAAGGTCGGATATGTGCATGTCCTGGCCGAGACCGCAAAGCAGACGAGGACCACTTCAGGGAACAACAGGCCCTGCATGACAGTGTGTCCAAAAATGGCAATGCCAACAAGCGCAGTGAGTTGAATCAAATTGAATGACACGTTTATGTTAACTATACATTTAAATAGTCATGTGACTTTTTATATGGCTGTTAGTGTACATTCAACAAACAACCAAGATATCTTGGTCCTCAATATGAATAAGATATTGAAATGTGTCAGAAAACTGTATGATCATAATTCTGATTCTGTCGTCCGCAGACTTCAAACAGAGTCCTCCAAATATTCCCAGTCCAAATATTAACATGAGGAAGAGGCGGCATGGAGAAGAAGAGATTTACTATATTCCCGTAAGAGCCTTTCACACACTTATCATTTTACATGACACTGGTGTTAACAGTGTAATACAGACCTAAATTAGAGATGATTAAGACTTGATATATGAGATTTTAGATCTTGAAAATTGTCAAGTTCATTCACATAGCAGTATTTGGAAATATTTAATCTAAATGGCTAGTGAAGTCAATTAGTTTTTTTATTTTATAGAACCCAATATCACACACTATTTCTTGACTACAAGAGAGCATGTATCAAACACTGAAATCAAATGTGCCATTTTTTAAAGAACTGCCTTATTGTCTGTGTTGTGTTTGTGTGAAGGTTCGTGGCCGGGAAAACTTTGAGCTGCTGATGAAAATTAAAGACAGTTTGGAGCTGGTGGAGCTGGTGCCGCAGCCACTGGTGGACTCCTACAGACAACAAACACAGCAGCAACTTCTGCAGAGACCGTGAGTCAATCTAACACTTACACTATGCACAAGCACACAGACAGCTGCTGGTAAACATGCAAATATACTGTACTTATACATGTGCACACAAAAGCAAAAGGCATGTAAAAAACACACACTTTTCTTTGTGGTTTTTCAGCGGAAGTCTGTGATTCAAATAAAGGGTAGAATGTTATAGAATAAATGTCAATGTCATGAAATTTAGAGTCTTGTTGAATTTATAAAACTGACTGTTGTGTTTTTCATACTCATTAACACAAGTAACACATTCCTCTAACCTCAGTCATATTCTCCTGCTTTTCCTAGGAGCCATATAGCATCCCCCTCCTCTTACTCTCCGCTGTCCAACATGAACAAACAAAATGCCCACGGAGGCCTCAACAAGCAGCCCTCAATCAACCAGCTGGTGGGGCAGCAGCCCCAGCAACACCACACTGCCCCCACCTCCATAGCGCATATGGGTGAGTATCTATATATATGTGATTTGAATCAAATCACGTTTTGATCTTTGTGCTATTCTGGCGCTCATTATTTCATTGATCACCCCTCCCTTTCTGACAGGTTCAAACATGCTCAACAGCCACCACATGCAGGGAAATGGTGATATGAATGGTGGACACAGCAGTCAGACTATAGTGTCTGCCTCCCACTGCAGCCCGCCCCCTCCGTATAACCCTGACCCCAGCCTTGTCAGGTACCTCACCCTCCAATGACACTCCTTCTTTATCCTCCTGTAAAGGGCCAGCAGACAATCAGAGGCACTGTTGGGTTAAATTTGAATGTTGATGTCAAAAACAGCTAGTTTGTTAGACCAACCATCAAACAGGTTTTTGGGAAAGTTCCTAATTTGCAGCAATATGTGTCTAGATTAAACTGTGTCATGCGCTCAGTTTGATTTGATTATGGCTACTTTGTAGAGGCTTGCCATTACAACACAAATCTGGAAACCATTGTTGGTGCCATATTTAAGGTCCACTGGGGTAGTGGCTGCATGGAGATAATATCTATACATAATTTGAGGGAAAATGGATAAGTACAAGTGAAAAGTGTGTATTGGTATGTTTGTTTCCAAACTTTGGCTACTTTTATATAAAAACTGTCCTGCCACCAGTAGCAAGAGATATGTCTGAAAGTGTCTGTCTTGTCTTTGATAGCTGGCGAAAAGTAATTTACAAAACACTTGATGTTCTTGCCTTAGCTTGCTCCTGTTAAATAAATAAGATGTGTTAATCAGCTCCCATTCAAAAACATCATGTCTAATTAATCTGCTCATACAGCCAAGCTGGTCAAGAGTTGTAGGCCTTGACTATTGTTGCCAGAGGATTTGTTATGTCACCCAAAAGCTGTGTGTCATACACTCAAATCATACACACTGTCACTGATTATACAGCCCACCTTTGCAATGCACTACAACGAATTTTCTTTAAAAGAGTTCTGTTTAATTTAAAAGTTTTTTCCTTTTTTTTTTCTAAGATAATGTGTCAGTGCAGTCGTTTTAATACTTAGACTTTGCTTTTTCAATTTCAACTTTTTTGATACAGCAGACTTTTATGTTTATTGTACAGTTAAATTGTACAGATAGCTTTTTTTTCATTTATACTGTATGTTGCCAAAACGTTAACATTGCATGTATTTATAATAAAGGTTCTTCATCAAAGCAAGAGTGGCCTTATGAATCATTAATATAAATGCATGTTTATGGGTTTACTTCCACTGCATCTATTAAGCTGTATGGGTTCAGTACACTTGAGGCTAGATCTGTACCGTAATTCTTTCACTCAGTTTTTAACTAAACTAATAATAACTTGAATAGATAACAAGATAACTTCACAGAATGAGGTGCTTATATATTTAATTCTGTCGAAAAATAAATGCTGACTCTAATTACTAACTTAGGATAGTCTTTATTCTACTGAAGCACAGCTGCACTTTTGATCAGTGTTAATTACGTTCATTTTAGCTTTGTAGCTGTAAAGGCACAGTCTAAGCAGCCCTGCTTTTCTCCCCTTACAGTTTTCTAACCAGTCTGGGCTGTCAGAACTTCATTGAGTACTTCACCTCCCAAGGCCTCCAGTCTATCTACCATCTCCAGACTCTCTCCATGGAGGTAACCACTCTGTTCCTGCACTTGCAATCTCACAGTGAAAATAACTTTTTGTGTGTCTAGAGCTTCATAGAAAACAGAGAAAAGCGGATCAAGAAACATTAAAGGAAAGAAGAAACAAAAGTCAACATGAAACAGTTCGTCTTTTAAAAAATATACCAGGGATGGGCTTTTGGAAACAACTTGAGCATGGAAATAATTTTACCTAGTCTTACTTAAGGTACCCATGGAGTTTTTGTCCACTAGTGATGATGTAGAGCAACTTCTTGATGAGCAGGCCCCATATTTTTTGTATTTATAAGCAAACAAATGAGGATGCACATACACTCGTCCTTTACCTTCTTTGTTCGTAGTTTTTATCTACATTCTAACATTCCTCTAATGTCTAACTTGTGTTTACACCAGGATTTAGGTGCACTGAAGATACCAGAGCAGTTCCGTCTTGCCATCTGGCGAGGTCTGCAGGACATGAAACAAGTTGCTCCCCTGCAACTGCCTGCCTCCACTCATCACCATGACTACCATGGCCAGCAGCTTCTTCGCTCCAGCAGCAACATGACTGCATCTGCCATGGCGGCCATTGGGGCTGCCAGCGGGGAGCTCCAACGTCAGCGCGTCATGGAGGCTGTGCACTTTCGTGTCCGCCACACCATTACCATCCCCAACAGGTCGGGTGTCGTTGGGACGTCAGGGATGGCAGCAGCTACAGATGAGTGGGCCGACTTTGGTTTCGACATGCCCGACTGCAAGCTGTCGCGTAGCAGGCACTCCATCAAGGAGGAGTTCATGGAAAGTGATGTTCATTGAGCCTGAAGAGAATCTTTGGATCCAATGTTATTGCCAGCATTAGCCTATTTACAGAGTGAACACACGTGGATAGGGCCTTTAAGTGTGCTTTTAGGTGTTGCTGTCATTTATCAGTCAGTGATATTACAGGGAATCAAGTTCCATTTTGATCGTCGGACATTTCATTGTGTTTAATGCACTTTTCTGTGCAGTCAGAAGTTTGAACATTAGATCGCACAAAATAACATCTCAAGCCTAAATAGCAAATACCACTGTGGTAATAGCATTTTCAGGGCAATGCTAAAGACATTTGGTCTGGACTATACTTTTTGGGACTCTGATAAGTGCATGTTCATAAATGTTGTGTATTTTTTTCTGGGAAACAAAATGTTCATTAGTTGCATATCATTTTTTTACTAGCTTCCAGTACATTCATAGTTAAATAAAATTGTAGCAATTCCACATTCGCACAAATGTCACAATTTGCTAGTTTGAATTTAGTTTTTTGAAAACACAAACATTAGTTTTCAGCTGACTTATTTATTGTTATTTCCGTTTTCCTTCACTGTACAAATGTATATACTGTATCTTGTAAATGTTTTAGATTAGATGTGATTGAAAAGGGGTATTTCGATTCAAAATAGTGTATCTCCTGTTTGAAGCCAATGTCAAGAACTGAATGGTAAATCTTGTAAAAACTCAGCTATGGAAACACATAGTCATGCATATTTTTAATGGCTATGATAATGTAATGACCTTTTGATGATAAATGATAAAGTATGCCCTTATCATTTAATTGTTTAATGGGCTTTGGTATTAATAGTGTGTATTCATGAAAACGAATGGAAATCACAGTCAACACGTAATATCAGAGGTTGGACATTGCATCCATTACTTTTTTATGAAGTCATAGGAAATACTGTTATTCTTGTACAAAAACACATTGCATAACACTTGAAACAAACTATCAAAAACAGTATTATATCTTAACAGTAGGGTTTAAATCGGAATGTTGAATAATAAATTAAGAATAGCATCCCTATTTAACAAGACACTAGACAAAACTGTAGCATTTGTGTCCTTTCTGTGTATTTTGAAAAGCCTTGCAGGGCAAGGTCCTCATATATTGATTATAGCTAGTTGTGAACCTAGTATGTATCTTCATGGCACTTGTTTGTGGATATTTAGTAACAACATTCCAGTTTTATTTCTAGATTGCCATAAAGCATGATTAATCATGGTGCAATTCTAATGCTGTCAAATGTGTTGGAAGTAACTACTTGACCTTGCACCATGATAATAACTTGTACGGTTGCACCGGACTTACATCCATTTTCTTTACAAAGGCTTTCTCACTTACAAAGACACACATACTTTAGTCCACTAACCACCAACTGGTCAAAGATGAGCACTTTAATGCTTTAAAAGTATAATAATTGAGGATTTTTTTGTGCTTATGATCAGTATTATGATTTGCCAGAATGTAATTAGAAATAGTGCTTGTTTTGACGATCATTAAGACCTGTATAACTATTGCTGTCCATCAATGTCCATTAGTTTCTACAGTTGTTAAGTTTGGTGTTTTCTTTTCTCAAAATCATGGCTATTAAAATATTTGCCTTCCTTTAATGTGTCTCTTCATCAAAGTGCAAAAAGAGTTTTATTTGAATGAACATTTAAGTTAGTTATCTAGGGTATAGACTAAATCTAGGCAGCTTTCATTTATTTATTTACATTACTCGAATGGAAAAGTTCCACGCTGGGTTCGTTCATAGTCCATCTTTGTATTGATATTTTTTTAATTGTTATATATATTCTAAATTTACCTCAGTTTTGTCTTGCTTTAGTTTGTCATATTGTCTTGTATTCTGCTTTTGCTTGGTCTGTCAAAGCACTTTCTAAACTCTTTTAAAGGTGCTGTATAAAGTTATTATTATTATTATATGTATTATCATTATTATTGTGTTTCATAATAATAATACTTTTATTTAGATAACATTAAATAGTATTATAGACGGAAGTCAGTAATTTGTCGTTGCGGCGGCTGCGGCTTGAATGTATACAGATAACAGGTCTCAGTGCTGCCCTGAAGGTAGAAATGGGAGAAATGTCGCTAGATTTAAGGAGAAAGCAGATTTAAGGGTCTGGGAGAATTGGAGGAGTCGGAGGGATAACTTTGGTCCGGTAGGCAATTACATTGCAGGAGTATTTGAAGTGTTTCATCAGAGGATAAAGTGTTTCATCAGAGGATAAGCCCCTAAGTGATTTACCCGGTGATGGCTACATGGATGCTTATGTGGCCTGATGTAGACTGGTATTTGTTAGAGGTATAAAAGAAAAGAAAAAGATAAAGTTAATTTGGAAAAGTATAGTGATTTTAAACAGATTAACACAAACAGTGCTAAGAAACCTGAGACAAGTGTGTCAGGATATTGGCGCCAATCCCAGTTTAAGGAATAGGAATCAACAGAAGAACATCAGATCATCTAGGGGTTTAAACAGTGGCGATGCTGGCAGTGCTGGTTGCACTACAATGGGTGGAAAAAAATAGGAACAGGTGATGATATGCTCCGACTCATCTTCAGCCCTAGCAAGTTTAGTGTCTTTTATTTCAAACATCAGTCAAGATATAGTGTATGAAGTACTTCAGTCTGTCAAAGAGGTCATGTTAAATTCATGTGAGTTCCAGCGCATGTAGGGGTGAGTGGGAATGAGAGGTCGGATGAGTTGGCAAAGAGGGCTTTAAAGAAAGGAAACATATGCAAAATAGTATGAGCAAAGGAGAGGTCAAGGGTATATTTTGGGAAAAATCAAACAAATGTGTCAAGAAAGGTGGGACAGAGAGGATAAAAGGGAGACATCTATATCATATTCAAAAGAGTGTCAAAGTTACCAGGGTAGGTAGTTGGCACAGGAGGGAGGAAACAGTGTTGACAAGGTTAAGGTTGGGCCATTGTGCACTAAACAAAACACTGAAAATGATCGGGAAAAGGAGTCAGTTGAGTACGTAGTTTGGAGATAGAGGGAGTATGAGATGCAGAGACAGATGATGAGGAATAATATGAGGGAATTAGGGCTGCAATAATGCAAATTAAAAGGATTACTAGCCATGGGTGAGAGAGCACAGGTTAGGGTACTGTTAGCTTTCTTAAAGGACACTGGGATTTTGGTAGGATATGAGGGAAAAGCATAATCGGGTGCAAGGGTGCTTGTCAGAGGCTAGGATTTTATCGGTGTAAAACATGGAGGATAAAATATAGGTTAAAGTGGTATGTGTTCTTTTTTAATTTTCCTTTTTTGGGGGGGGGGATTGTAAGTCTATATAACAGAGGACTCCTACGCTAGCTTTAGTCCGTCTCAGATTGACCATCTTGTTGATAGTGCTGCATGCTCACTGCGAATGACACTAGACTCTATAGCTCCTCTAAAAAAGAAGCTAATAAAAGAAAGGAGGTTTGCTCCATGGTATAATCCTCAAACCCGCGATTTAAAGCAAATATCGCGAAAACTTGAAAGGATATGGCGTTCCACCAATGTGGATGAAGCGCGGTTAGTCTGGCGAGACAGTCTTAAAATATATAAGAAGGCACTCCGTAATGCTAGAGCAGCCTATTATTCAGCATTAATAGAGAAAAATAAGAACAACCCTAGGGTTCTCTTCAGCACTGTAGCCAGGCTGACAGAGAGTCACAGCTCTGTTGAGCCGTGTATTCCTATAAACCTCAGTAGTAGTGACTTCATGAACTTCTTTAATGATAAGATTCTAACTATTAGAGAAAAAATGTATAATCTACTGCCCTCAACCAGTACCGATCGATCCACAGCTGTAGAACCTGAAATATATTTAGATGGCTTTTCTCCCATCGACCTTCAACAATTGACTTTAACTATTTCTAAGTCTAAACCTTCCACCTGTCTCTTAGACCCGATTCCGACTAGGCTGCTTAAGGAAGTTTTACCTTTAATTAGCAACTCCTTATTAGAAATTATCAATCTGTCTTTACTGACGGGCCATGTACCACAGGCCTTCAAACTAGCTGTAATTAAACCTCTTCTTAAGAAACCTACTCTAGATCCAGAGGTGTTGGCTAACTATAGACCTATATCTAACCTTCCGTTCCTCTCTAAGATCCTTGAGAAAGCAGTAGCAAATCAGCTCTGTGACTTTATGCATAACAATAGTTTATTTGAGGATTTTCAGTCAGGATTTAGAGTGAATCATAGCACAGAGACGGCACTGGTGAAAATTACCAATGACCTTCTAATAGCTTCAGACAAAGGACTTGTCTCTGTACTTGTATTGCTAGACCTTAGTGCTGCATTTGATACCATTGATCACCAAATCCTATTACAGAGATTGGAGCATCTAATAGGCATTAAAGGAACCGCACTTAGCTGGTTTAAGTCGTATTTATCAGACCGATCTCAGTTTGTATATGTAAACAATGAAAGCTCGATGAAAACCAGGGTTAGTCATGGAGTTCCACAGGGGTCTGTTCTTGGACCTATTTTATTTACTTTATATATGCTTCCCTTGGGGAATATTATCAGAAAACACTCAGTAAACTTTCATTGTTATGCAGATGATACCCAGTTGTATCTATCAATTAAGCCAGACGAAACTAACCAGTTCTCTAGACTTCAAGCATGTCTTACGGACATAAAAACCTGGATGACCTGTAACTTTTTAATGTTAAACTCTGAAAAAACAGAAGTTATCCTACTAGGTCCAGATCACCTTCGAATTCAATTATCTAACGATATAGTTTCTCTAGATGGCATTGCTCTAGCATCCAGCACTACCGTTAAGAACCTTGGAGTTATCTTTGACCAGGATCTGTCTTTTAACTCTTATATAAAACAGATCTCAAGGACAGCCTTTTTTCATTTACGTAACATTGCGAAAATCAGGCAAATCCTGTCTCAAAGTGATGCAGAAAAACTAGTTCATGCATTTGTTACCTCTAGACTAGATTACTGTAACTCCTTATTATCAGGCTGCTCTAATAGGTCTCTTAGATCTTTACAGTTGATCCAGAATGCTGCAGCACGTGTTCTAACAAAAACTAAGAAAAGAGATCATATTACTCCAGTATTAGCTTCTCTGCACTGCACTGGCTCCCTGTTAAATCAAGAATAGAATTTAAAATTCTTTTACTTACCTACAAAGCTTTAACTGGTCAGGCACCGTCTTATCTTAAGGAACTTATAGTTCCATATTACCCAACTAGATGCAGGGTTACTTGTGGTTCCTAGAGTATATAAAAGTAGGATGGGAGCCAGAGCCTTCAGTTATCAGGCTCCTCTTCTGTGGAACCAGGTTCCAGTTTCAGTCCGGGGGCAGACACACTCACCACTTTCAAGAGCAGGCTTAAGACCTTCCTTTTTGATAGCGCTTATAGTTAGGGCTGGTTCAGGTTCGCCTTGGTCCAGCCCCTAGATATGCTGCTATATGCCTAGACAGCCGGGGGACTACCTAGGATACGCTGAGCTCCTCTCTCCTCTTCTCTCCCTCCTTCTTTATGTATTAATCTCCTATTTATGCACATTACTGATTTTGCTTCTTCCCCGGAGTTCTTGTGCTTTCTCGCCTCGCAGGTTCCCAGGAATCGGGGTTATATTTGGACTGTCATCGTGCCACCTACTGAGGCCCTGCTGACACCCACTACTACTACCACTATCATTATTAGTCACATTACTATTATTATTGCCTGTACTATTACGCTTATTGACTTGCTTCTACCCTGGAGTCTTTGTGCTTTCTCGCTTCGCAGGCTTCTATAAATCGTGGCTGTACCTGGACCGTGGATGTGCATCCTGCTACGGCCCTGCTGACACCGACTGCTACCACCATTATTATTATTACTAGTCACATTACTATTACTATTACCTGTACCATTAAGCATTTTAGCTTTACTTCCACCCTGAAGCCCTTTTGCTTTCTCGTTCTGCAGGTTTCCATGAATCGTTGTGGTACCTGGACCGTAGTCATGCCTCCTGCTGTGAGCCGACTGACACCCACTGCTACTTCGATTATTATTATTAGTCACATTACTATCCCTATTTTCATGGCTATAATTCTACTGTAATAATTGCTGCTGTTATTATAAGTAGTCTTATTATATGAATCATTTATGTCATATACATTGAATGTGTTATATCTAAGAACTGTTATGCTGCTCATTCTTGTCTGACACTCCAGAGCAGAAGGTGGCAGGGGAATGCACCAAAAAGCTGGATCCCAAACATTGTAAAACCAGAAGAAGAAGAAGAGGTTCTCAGGGTTCTACCAGAGCCCTTTAAAGGGACAGTGTGCAACATTTAGGGGGGTTATTGGCAAATATAAAAAATAATATTTATATATTATCTATTACAGATATTGAAAATAATATTCATTACTATATTTTAATCAGGGTACAATTACACAAAACTAGGATTCGTTATGTGTTTCTTAGCCTAGAAAAAGCCATTTATTTCTACGTAGGGAGCAGGTCCACCATCTTGCACCGCCATAGAAACATGGCGGTATATGTATACAGCAGCCCAGAACAGACATTGGCTCTAGCGGGAGCCTTTCGCGTTTTACGTTATCTGAAGGTACTCACACACATAGACACTAACACAGACACACACAAAGCACGAGCGGATAGGCCGCTGTAGTGAGTTGAACCAGGTGAAGTTCAGGGTACTCGAGTTGACGCTGACTGTGCTTGTAACTGTACGTGCAAATAAAATATTTGCAAGTAAAAAGCCAACACTTTATCAAAACATCTGTGAACATGTAAAACGAAAGTGAAACCTAATTCAGTCGGCCACCGCCACTATGGTTACCAATCACAGCACGAATGTTCGGCCAAAAGCTTTTTTTGTAAACTTCCGTGCTGGCTGAGACAAAACAGCCAGGTGGACAGAGGAGGTGAGGAATGACTGATACTGATGGATGTCTGTGTTCTTCACCTCCATCAGAAATCTTAGTTCATTTTTGACATTTTACATTTGTTTCTAGTGAGATAATAATTACTTTGTATAGTGACTTTGCTGTTGTAAACATAACTGTTGCTGCTATAGAGACAATATTTAGCTATTTAAAAAAAATTATAATATCTTCTAATTCTGTTCTGAATTTATCCATCCATCCATCCATTTCCTTCCGCTTATCCGGGGCCGGGTCGCGGGGGCAGCAAGCTAAGGAGGGTCCTCCAGACGTCCTTCTCCCCAGCAACACTTTCCAGCTCCTCCTGGGGAACCCCGAGGCGTTCCCAGGCCAGACGAGATATATAATCTCTCCAGCGTGTTCTGGGTCTACCCCGGGGCCTCTTACCAGTTGGACGTGCCTGGAAAACCTCTAAAGGGAAGCGTCCAGGAGGCATCCTGATCAGATGCCCGAGCCACCTCAGCTGAGCCCAGCCACCCTACGAAGGAAGCTCATTTCGGCCGCTTGTATTCGCGATCTCATTCTTTCGGTCACTACCCAAAGCTCATGACCATAGGTGAGGGTTGGAACGTAGATGGACTGGTAAATCGAGAGCTTTGCCTTATGGCTCAGCTCCTTCTTCACCAAAACGGTCCGTTACAACGCCTGCATCACTGCTGACGCTGCACCGAACCGCCTGTCCATCTCCCGCTCCATTTTACCCTCACTCGTGAATAAGATCCCGAGATACTTGAACTCCCTCGCTTGGGGCAGTGACTCACCCAGAGGGTGCAATCCACCGTTTTCCGGAAGAGAACCATGGCCTCAGACTTGGAGGTACTGACTCTCATCCCGACCGCTTCACACTCGGCTGTGAACCGCCTCAGTGCGTGCTGAAGGTCACGTTCTGAAGAAGCCAACAGAACCACATCATCTGCAAAAAGCAGGGATGTGATTCTGAGGTCCCCAAACTGGAAACTCTCCTCCCCCCGGCTGCGCCTTGAAATCCTGTCCGTGAAAATCACAAACAGGATTGGTGACAATGGGCAGCCCTGGCGGAGGCCAACACGCACTGGGAACAAGCTCGACTTTGTGCCGAGTATCCGGACACAGCTCTCACTTTGGTCATACAAGGACCGAAAGGCTCGTAGTAACGAACCAGGTACCCCATATTCACGCAGTACCCCCCACAGGACTCCCCGAGGGACACGGTCGAAGGCCTTCTCCAAGTCCACAAAACACATGTAGACTGGATGAGCAAACTCCCATGCACCCTCCAACAGACCTGCAATAAAGAGTTGGTCCGCTGTTCCACGTCCAGGACGGAATCCGCATTGCTCCTCCTGAATCCAAGGTTCGACAATCGGACGGAGCCTCCTTTCCAGCACCCTGGAGTAAACTTTCCCGGGGAGGCTGAGCAGTGTGATACCCCTATAATTGGAGCACACTCTCCGGTCCCCCTTTTTGAAAATGGGAACCACCACCCCGGTCTGCCACTCCACAGGCACTGTACCCGACTTCCACGCGACAGTGAAGAGACGTGTCAACCAAGACAGCCCAACAATGTCCAGAGCCTTTAGCATCTCCGGTCGAATCTCATCCACTCCTGGCGCTTTGCCGCTGCAGAGCTTTTTAACTACCTCAACGACCTCCGCCAGGCATATGGACGAGTCTTCCCCTGAGTCTTCAGACTCTGCCTCTTCCACACAGGACGTGTTGGTCGGGTTCAGGAGTTCCTCAAAGTGTTCTTTCCACCGCTCGACAATATCCCCAGTCCGGGTCTGCAGTTCTCCCCCCCTGCTGAGCACAGCCTGAGAAAAGCCCTGTTTCCCCTTTCTGAGTCGTCTCACGGTTTGCCAGAACTTCCTTGAGGCCATTCGAAAGTCCTTCTCCATGGCCTCGCCAAACTCCTCCCCTGTTCTGAATTTATGTTTTTAAAATCTTATATATCTTTTTAAAAACAATAATGTAGTCATGTAGAAGAACAGAGTATTGATACGAGTAGTACCCAGTAGTACTAAAATCCTAAAAGAAATTGATCCCTTCCTGAAGGCCACCGTAGTTCTCTGACACGCTTGAAAAGGGAGGTGCTGAGCTGAAGGGTATTTTTTGTTGGTTGCAACCTGCCACAAACTACTAGATGCAACTCAAATTTACACACTGTCGCGTTAGAGAGAGTCGCGTCAACAGAAGTTAAAAATGCTTGATCGAAGACATGTTTTGTACCAGATTTAGCTACCAGCTCATTTCCATCTGCAACCCATCTGCCTCTCCTGGGCAGAAGAGAGGAAAGCTTACAACACAGAGCAAAACCTATCATGTCAACTTCAATTGGACCAGCAACCAAGTGATGCCCATGCAGGCGTATACACACAATCACACTCGCACACACACACACTTAATAGGAATAAACATAGAACAGAATTCAAGTATGAAAGCATTACATAAACAAGTCATAAAAAGCTATAAAAACAGGTCATCAAATGTCAGATGTCAAATATATATCAAATATTGGTTATAATTGTGAAAATGTCAAGTCAATGCACACAAAATTGGTTGTTTAAAATCAATTATTTTAACCTCACAGGAAGAAACATGGTAATCTGGGCAGGTTTTCAGATTGATGGGTGATTTGTAAGTAAAAGGGAAAAGCTTGCAAAAACCCAGGAGGTGAAGACTCGGGGTTCAGGATGAGTTGGCTTTCTCCATCCACCATGTTGGTGGTTCTCGTGCAGAAAGAGAGAGACAGGGAGAAAAACACAGAGGAGAAAGGGTCAGACACACCTTTAAAGGCTTGGACAGAAAAATGCCTTGGAAAATGAGATGCCATCTTTGTTTCTCAATCATCAATTATTTTTTTTACATCACTGCAGTATGATTCCCTATGATGATGTTTAGAACCTATTCAGTATGATTACTTATATAAATAAAATGCATATTTAGTATGATTCCTTATATAATATGGCAGTATAATACACATTTAGCATTGTTCCTTATTGCTGTTTTATTTGAAAATCTCACCAAGGTCAACTCAGCGCTCCCTACATAAACCAGTAATAGAATACATGTTTAATATGAGTATTTATATAATGCAGTTGTATAACATAACTATAATACAAATATTTCTGGCCTATTTTAAACTTAACTTGTGTTTTCAATCTCTCCAACTTTCCTCTCTAATATCCATCAATCAAATAACATAGAAAGGTAATAATCAGCACTGTCAGTAAGCCTTAAATAACTCAACCCTATGTTATTTCATGTTCAGTGTCTCGAATTTGCAAATATTTATCTTCCTTATTTTGTACCGTTAACGTTCTTATTAAAGTTAATATTCCAAAGTGTATATGCTCATCCATCTCCTACATCCACAACTAAACTAAAATATGATAGTTAATATTAATATTTAAACACCCTTATCCCTCAAAAAAAAAAACCCGCATAGAATCGTTTATACTTCTTATAATACAACGTTTGATAAAATGGCATTAAGAATACGGAAACGATAACACATGGGCTGTTCTTGCCATGTTTACCGCTGCTAACTTCCGGAAACTATTGAGAGGCTGCATTGCTGTAAAGGGAACGGAGATAAAGGAACTCTCTCTGGGCTCGACTCTCCTGCCTGCCGTCAGCTCTGGCTCGAATCCTCGCGGAAGTACTGACGTGTTAACAGCGAGAAGTGGCTAGTTTAGCTAGCTAGGTAGAGCCGGGTAGTGACACAGCGGCCGTATCAGGTAAGAAATGACTGTCATGGATCATCTTCGCCATTGTTGTAAACACAACCAAGAGACGCAGACACGTTCTCAAACGAAGAAACGCACGTGGTAATCACTGTGTCGTTCAGGGAGTGTGGATGTGGCTGCTAGAGTGGTTTGATTTCTAACTGGGCTAACGTTAGCTGGCTAGCCGTTGGCAACGTACTACTGTATCGTCGGAAGTGAGTTGTCAGACTGTAGCAATCCCTGCTGGTACTTGTAGTTCAACGTTTCCCTGATCAACATCAATTGCAATGGAAATAGAGTGGGTCATAAACTACACTTTCTTGTGCCAGGTTTTGATAGGATTTAAGCTGGAGCTGAGGGAAATGTAGTCGCTTTCATTCATTTAAGGACCTATAGGGGTTAACCGAAGCTTTACGAAAACTACATAACCCATACAAGCGAGGATTTGGGCCAAAGGGCAATGTGCATTTAGATGACTAGTTAGCTATTCCTATGGCTAATTTTTGAGCTAACGTGAGTTATGTTCTTTCTGTGAAATAATGACATTGACGAGACGGTTGTAACAGTTATTGCATGTTTTGTTTCCGTCGTATCCATGATGTGCTTTTCCAAGAGAGGTTGTTACGATAAATGTGACTTATTAGCTGCCTTCCTGGTCGCCCAAGCCTGTTTGCTAGGTATGCAGCTAGCTAACGTTAGCCACAATTACTAACAGCTCTCCACGATTTTGCCTTTTTTTAAGCTAACGTTGCATGTGGAAATTACTCATTTAAAGACACTGCGATCGCTACGGTAACACAACGCGAGTCGGTAATGAAATACCTGTAACTTAACCCCGATCTGCTATGTTAAAAGTAGGGCAACCAGCTAACGTTAACGTTACACAGAACATGTAGCTATGATCTACTCTGTACTCGTCGAATCAATGGATCACTGAAGTGCGAAGTGAAAGCAGCCGAAATATGACGCCACTTGTCAGGTTTAGGTTACCATATCCAGTTTGTTAGTTTAAACAGAGCGACAACAAGATTTCCCCCATTTTCGTTATCTACATTGATATCACTTTTTTTGCACTGGTTTTATGTCTATCAGACAGCTTCCCCATCTGGACTCACTTAACTACATAACACACAGCGTCCACATTCTGCTCTTCACAGTTCCAAGGGCTTCATCTTTACAGAGCTGATCACACATTTCAGTAGGCGCGTTTACCCTCTTAACTAACCTTACTTGATTGGTTATTTGTCAATGCCTTAAGTAAAAAGCAGGCACAAAGTTTATTTAAAATTTAAGAAAACATGTACTGGTGCATACAAAAATATTCATGTCCTTCTCTACTTTTTCAAATATTATTGGGAGTACTTTCTTCACACTGGATGCTTATTATTAGCACTAGATTTTCATTACCAACGTATGTTTTTAGTTGTATAGTATAAATGTTTATTATACTAAATAAGACTTTTACATTTACTACTTACCCCTACTAAGATGTAAAACATAAGTAAAAGAGGCAATAAACAAAATGTGAAGTAAATATTAACGTGTCTTTTCTCTTCACAAAAACTTTGTTGGCTGGGAAAGGTTCTACCTTGCTGTCTTACAAACTTAATTGAACTTCCTGCTATTATACCTTAGAATGAGTGATGCTAGACTTTTGCATATTATATGAAATGTAAAGTCTGTTTAAGTCCTACTAGCCAAGTAGCCTACATCCATTCACCACTAATCAAAATGTCATCTTTGCTGGCAGAATGTCAGAAGGGGACAGTGTTGGGGAGTCAATCCATGGGAAACCATCTGTAGTTGCAGCCTTTTTCACACGGATTGGACAGGTAACATGTTTTCTATTCAGATCACAAATATGTATTTTAGGTAATTAGGGATTAAAGGATTTTATACACTGGCCTTAATACTGGATTGCATATCATATGTAAAGAGAGAGTTAGTCAAATGTGCACACCTACTTGGCCAATAAAGGTGATTCTGATTTATAAAGCACCAGTCTATCTACCTTGCTAACACAAGTTTATATATTCAGATATCTGCTTAAATGTTAAATTTGTATCAATGAAGCTGTTGGTGACTAAAGTCAGTTCTATGGAATTAATTTGTTATGCCACTGGCATTTTATCTTCAGAAGTCTTCTGCACTGGAATGTCAGAGGACCAGTGCTGCTGAACCTGTTGAATTCTTCCAATTTCCTAAACCAGACTTATTTGAAGGTTTAATCTGTCCTTTGCATGATATGCATAAAGGCGGAACAGTATTCCAGAACAGACTGTTTTTCAAAGGCTCTGCATTTTTCTTTATTCTGAGGTTGTGTATTGCTTGTTCATGAGTGATATTCTCTCCCTCTGATTCCTTTATTATATTTTTGTAACAGGTCTATCAGTCATGGCTAGACAAGTCAACGCCATTCTATGCAGTGCGATGGGCAGCCACTCTACTACTTACTGCTGTCTACATGATCAGAGTGTACATACTACAGGTAATTGTTCATTTTCAGTTTTTTTCCATTTACTATATCGTTGTGAGCCATGAGAGTTGTACATAGTTGTAATAAAAGCAACACTGCAACCAAATGTTTAACTTGTCCTGAAATTTTAACTTTTTATAAGGTGTTCAGTCACCTCTACTAATAATTTAACTAGTAGTTTGTGCTGTTGTACTGGATTGTTATCTATATCTATCTATCTTAGAGGACATTACAAGAGGATAGTGACTGTACATCTTTCTTATTTTGTACCCCAACTGTCTAATGTGCGATAAGTGTGTTTTGATAATTTGCCAACTTGCCTGTTCTGTTTCCATGAAGATGTTCTTGCCCATATGCGTGCGTAATTTTCACTAACATAAGCCGCACATTCATGTTTTCTGGATGCCCAGAAATCCTGTTAATGCAGTGATGTTTCTTATGCTGCCTTTCAGGGTTGGTATATAGTAACATATGCTTTGGGAATCTACCATCTCAACCTGTTCATTGCTTTTCTATCGCCAAAAGTGGATCCTTCACTGCTTGACGAAGGCAAGTTGAATCCATTAAATCTGATCAGCTTTTGTACAATTGTCATGTTGTGTACTTTGCAGAAGGTTACGTATGGGTTGTTAACTGGCTGTTTATTTAGGCTTTTAACTTTCACAAATTATGTTCAACATCAAAGAGCAATAAGAACACTTTTCCATACAAAACACAGGTATGCAGAATCACTTATGTTACATAAGCTTCCTTAGTGTATATATATAGCTGTCCAAAGAGATAAAAATACTATTGTAGATTTCTATCTGAGGATGGAGTTGAAATTCTTTGTATTTGGTTGGAAGTGTGCAACACTTTTTAAGATTTTGAGATGTATTGATCCAAACAAAAGAAGAGCCCAACATCCATGAAGTCAAACTTGTTAAAAGATCAATGAAATAAAATATAGTGCCCGCCATGTGTGCTCCAACAAATAATCTCTCGGAAGTTAAGTGCAGACACATCTCAGCAAAAAACTAATGTGAAGTAGTTAATTCCCCTTATTTGGCCTAATATGCTTTTCCTTTATGCATAAATTGGTATTATAGATTGAAAACATTTCAGACCAGTGTCGGTTCCAAAGTAATTGGGTCTTTTTAAGAAATTAAAACCTGAAAGTAATAATGCTTTAGATCAAATAGTGTTTTTTATGTTTTTGCTTGTACGTTGTTGGTCTTAATGCTGAGTCGTGCTTGAGGATTACACTTTTTTTAATAACTACAACACATCACCCAAAAACTCTCTCTCCTGCAGATGAGGGCCCATCCCTCCCCACCAAGCAAAACGAGGAGTTCCGCCCTTTCATCAGGAGGTTGCCTGAATTCAAATTCTGGTGAGTCCAGCTCATTGCCTGGCCACCTGTCATTGTCAGCCACAGTGATTGCAAATGATCTCCTTTGAAATTACCTGTGGTCAACATTAGTCATGCAGAGCTCCTCTCTGATAATAATAATAAATAAATAATAAATTAAAACAAAGATGTTGCCTTGAATTACCCGGTATGTATTTGCTTGTGAAGCTGTGTGATCTTGCATCCTCATCTCGACTTATTCTCTACTTCCATCCATAGATCATGCGTAGAGAAATTTAATGTAAAACTTATTTGACGCCTGGCTTGACAAACCTTCACCAGGAAAGTTCACAAATCTTTTAGCAGTTTTAGCATTATAAAAATGTATCAATGAAAGGGTCTTTGTCCTCTTGTGCACTGAAACAGGAAGAGATGCAGCTGGCATTTTCATATTGAATTAAACAATGATCTCTGGTTTCCCTCTTCATGTGGTTAAAATAAAACTGTTTTTAATAATGTGAGATAACTGTTACAGCGTTGAATAGTTTATTTATCAGTTGTTTTCAAACTCACTGCGTTAACTGAACTTGAGAAAATAAGTTACAATAGAACAGGTTAAGAAATTAAGGTTAGCCAAAAAGCTTTTGTTCATTGTGCGTTATATTAGTTTCCACTTATCTTGCACTTTCCTATATGGATTTATTTCATCTTATGAACTCAAATCCATTCCCCATTATTACAATTCCACTAGTCTCCCAACAATGCTAAATTTCCTTTAGTGTGAAGTCATACATATGCATTCAGTAAATTTCTGTGGTTACGAGGTGAGGATGTTTTGAGTTATGCTTCATTAATGTGGTTAGACTGTTTTAACTGTGGTTCTTACTTGTCTTGCCAGGCATTCGGCGACAAAAGGCATCGTCATCGCCATGATTTGCACATTTTTTGAAGCCTTCAATGTGCCAGTGTTCTGGCCTATACTTGTAATGTACTTCATCATGCTCTTCTGCATCACCATGAAAAGGCAGATCAAGGTAAAGAGTGTACATTGACTGACACATACAAGTGCACTGCATATGTTGACACTTTAGCTGTACTGGAGTCACAGTGTAATGCAAACATGGCATTGATTTGGATTACATAGAAAATCTATTGGTTGTGACAAATGCAGAGTCGAGAAGCATATCTCTTCATCACGCACCATGAACATGAGCTGTGTATGAAGTTGAAGGGATATTTTATTTGACTGCATTTAGTGTTCAGGGGTTTATGTCAAACTTTTATATGCAGAACAATTGTTTAATATTGAATATCTGAATACCTCATGTAAAGCACTAATTCCTTGTCTTTTTTAATCTACCTGATAAAACCTGCTATCCTTGATCTACTCCCACCACATGGGATTAGTAAAAATATGTTAAAGCAAATCCTAGGAATACTTGTTGCTAACTCTCCTCTTTTTCCTTCTCACTTTCTCTAGCATATGGTCAAGTACAGATACCTGCCCTTCACACATGGGAAGAGGACATACAAAGGCAAGGACGAAACAGGGAAAACTTTTGCTAGTTAGAATCTCCCACCTACCCTTCCCCTCCTTCTCATTTTAAATTTATCGGTCACAGTTAGTGGGGTGTGACAAGGGTTAGAGATTGATTTTCCTTTTTCTAAGCGGGACAGTAACATGAAAACATGACATGAAAAAAAAAAAAAAAAATGTTGATCCATGGTTCAGATGAGGATATGACCAGCATGGATCAAATTAGTCTGGGATTATTGCCTTTGTCTATCTCGGGGTTGGGTTTTTTTTCTTCAATTTTTTCTTGAGGTACCCGATCCTCATTTTAGGATTGGTCTGCTATTGTTCAGTAGTAGGTGAGACTAATTGCTGCCTTTTGCCTTTTTAACTCCATGGGGTAAGTATAAAGTCACCAAGGAGAAACCACACTGAAAAAGTTGCCGTGAAATTAGTGATTCTTTTTTTTTTTATATTATTATTTTTTTCAATAATGGTGATTCCGGTACATCTCCTTCTCCCAAGTGAAATAAATCTGCCAACTTTTGATTAATATATTGGTACCTACTTATTTGTAACAAGTTATATATTGAAAGTCAGTAGTGTTAGAAACATGACATGATTAAATGTGTAAGATGAATCTGAAGGAAATGCAATGTCTTTAAGTTGAATCATTTCATCTTTTGTCATAAAATTGTGTGGCTGCTCTGGGTCACAAGTGTCTCAGCCAGTCCTCTGTACTACATGCACAGACACGTGTACATGCAGGAAAATTAGTCACATTTTACATGAATATGCATTCATGACAGGCAGAAAAACGCCTATCATAATTCATCTCTTTAATGATTAGCCTATACTCAGCCCAAATCATTTTAGATTGATGATTATCTTGTATTGGCACCTAACACATCTTTTTGTTACCTGATTCTCACTAGCATAGCCAGTGGAGAAAGCATCATTATGGATGATTAACAGGGACCTGACTTGAATCTTAAGCCACCCACCCACCACATCATTGAATGCATTATTCAAAGCAAGTTTCACTAATCCCAACCCTTTTAGTCTCCTGTAGCCTGTGGTCTACCTTAAATCAGTTCTTTCTACTTTAGCCCCTTTGTAGAGCTGGGATACTGTGTCATTGAGCACCCCTATAAACCAAATTACTTTGCATTACTGTATGTTAGGAACAATTCAGCTTGATATGGCAAGTCAATTAATTTGTTTTAAGTCAGATCTTTAGAACATTATGTGTCATTAATAAAAATATACTTTGTCTTCGAATTGCACAGCCAGTATTCAAGGCGAATTCATAACAAAGTCTAATCTGAGATAATAGTCACGCAATTACACATCTAACCCGAATACCTTCTCTTTGAAACATTTGCCCATCTAGGTTTCAAAGCCTGGGGTCCATTTGATATATGTAGACTAGCTGTTTTAGTACTTTAAAATCTGTGTTTACTTTGAAAAACTTTATGGCAAATGTAGTCATTCCAAGCAAACTTTTGTTCTCTTTCTTTTGCAGAGGAAACATAAGAACACAGAGATTGAAAGCTTTTATTATAACAAATGAATGAAGTGGGTGGCGATCACACTCTTTTCTATAAATCTGTTGATTTGTTTTTCTCCATTTTTATCAGAATGCTGGGGATTATCTGTCATTATTAAACTTTGATCAGCATTGTAGTAAGGGATCAAGACATTTTCCTGTAAAAAGTTTGTTTCAAAGGGTTGTCAGTAGGATTTGTGTATATATATATATTTGAAAATATGGAATTTTTTGAGATTATTTTTATTTTAGTTTTTTCTTTCAACCACCATATTGTTTCCAAGTGTTTAAATCCATTTCAGTTGAAATTGATGCAAGCAGAACTGGTTAATTGGGTTCTAGATTGGATGAATTAAATGTTTCTCATAGACTGCATGTTATCGTTTTCCTGTGCTACAGTTATAAACAAAAACTTGATTTTAACAACTTAAGTGTAATTTTTTTCACTCCAAATGCTATTAAAGAGGCTGTGTCCCTTCAAACATTACATCGTTGTCTCTGCCTCATATTTTCCAGATATTCATGGAGGAGAATTTAAGGTCAAACAACAAATCTAATCAGGGCCAAAGGTGTCTGTACATTTTTATTTACTTAACTTGACTCCCTTTCAGTACAGTTAATAAATCACTTAGAATCTTTCACACACAATAAACATCCCTAGATTGATGCGATGAGAAATGGAAGAAAACGACAATCAAAAAGTGCAGATGTGATTAAAAACGCAAGTTAATAGAACTACTGTGCAAAACAGGCCACATATGTTGCTGTTTTCTACATTCACTCATCACATCAGGAAGACGATTTCCTTTCTTCGATTTTTTGTTTTGGATTAATGGAGGTCAGTGTTCCTGGGAGAACTGTTCCTGTCTCTGAGCTCTGCAGTCAGTTCCTTTGACCTCATGGCCGGGTTTTTGCTCCAATGGGCATTGACAGCTGTCAGACCACTTATAGAAACAGGTGTGTGCCTTTCCAAATCTTGTGCAATCCATTTCATTTACAGTACCAGTCAAAAGTTTGGACACACCTTCTCATTCAATGGTTTTTCTTTATTTTTATTTTTATTTTTTTCTACATTGTAGATTAATATTGAAGACATCCAAACTATGAAGGAACACATATGGAATTATGTGGTAAACAAACAAATGCTCAACAAACTAGAATATGTTTTATATTTTACATTCTTCAAAGTAGTTGAATGAGAAGGTGTGTCCAAACTTTTGACTGGTACTGTACTACGAGTGATGGGACTCCAATCAAGGTGTAGAAACATATGAAAGATGATCAATAGAAATGGGAGGCACCTGAGCTAAATTTCAAGTGCCATAGCAAATGTTCTGAATACTTAGGGACCATGTGATATATCGGTTGCTTTGTTTTTATAAATTTGCAAAAAAAACCTACAGTCCTGTTTTCACTTTGTCATTATTGGATATTTAGGGTAGATTGATCTGGGAAAAAAATATTCAAACGATTTCAGAAAACAAGGCTGCAACAACAAATGAGATGTAAAGGAAGGTGTCTACTTTTTAAATGCACTGTATCACAGGGACTGTAGGGACACCTGAGATGAGTTTTGCATACTCATTTGTTTATTCTTCTCCATTAGGTATTTCTGACTACTCGTATCCGCTCTAATTTCATAGCTCACATCAGATCTCGTATCGGTAGGCTAACTAGCACAATGAAACACTTCTTGGTTTCTCTGCTTCTCCTGGAAACTTTTCTACATGCCTTGGCTCAATGCACTGCCCCAGCCTCAGAATTTCAGCTGGAAGGAGATTATTTGTTGGCTGGACTTTTTGATATTCATCAAGATAGTTCCGCTGCTAAACAAGACAGACCAGAGGCTATCGACTGCTCCAGGTGAGTCTTACAATAAGTCTCAAAGGATATCTTTTGAGGTTGAAAATAATAAACGCCTGGTGTTAATACACGACAGATCACACACTCAAGGTTTTAGCTTTCAAGTCAGTGGATATAGCTAGTATGATTTTCCCAAAGAACTATCGAAGTTGAAGAACATCAAGTATGCATTATTGACCTCAATTCTTGTTCCATTATGATCTTGTTTTAGATATACATGCCTGTACAGGCAAATTCTCTTATTCTCTCACTTTCCTTCCTCTATCCACAGTAAACCCTTGATCCTGTCAAGTTATCGGAGGTTTCAGTTGATGAGATTCTCTGTAGAGGAAATCAATAACTCCACCAACCTCCTGCCAAATGTATCTCTTGGCTATGAGATATTTGACCACTGCTCAGATACACACAATTTTCCAGGCATTTTGAAACTCCTCTCAGTCAATGATTTTATCCAACCTTGGGCTGAACCACACAAGAAACTGTCCAAAGTGATGGCAGTGATCGGCCCTTATACAAGTACTCAGGCCCTGACTGTAGCCCCACTGTTCATGATGGATCTCATTCCTATGGTAAATTCCTATGGATACATTAAGAGATAAAAAAATGTCTTACATACATTTAAAAAAAATGATAACAGCTTTTAAATGTGTCACTAAAATAATGACAATTTCTCTGTTACTCTTAAAAGTAATATGTTCTCATCAATTTAATGTCAAATGTGTTTTAATGTGACATTTGAAAATTTGTCACTGAAAATCATTCTTTTTTACATTACTCTTTTACAGGTCAGTTATGGAGCTGGTAGTTCGGTCTTTTCAAGAAAACAGAATTTTCCCTCTTTCCTACGAACCATGCATCCCAATGGAGAACACATAGAAGGGCTTGTTAATATTGTGCAACACTTTAACTGGCGCTGGGTTGCTTTCCTTAACGTTGATGATGAATATGGAAATGATGGCCGGGAATTGTTCATAAAGAGGATTAAGAACACTGAGATTTGCCTGGCGTACACCAAAGGCCTCAATCAATATACAGATCACTCCCAAATCTTCAGACAGATAGAGGCCCACAGGATAGGTATCATTATTGTTTTTGCTCCTGAATGGACTGCTGAGGCTCTCATTGAATCAGCAATAAAACTAAATGTCACCAACAAGGTGTGGATAGCAGATGAGGCATGGTCCTTAAACAAGAAGCTCCGCAAGAAGAAAGGAATAAAAAATATTGGAACTGTAATTGGAGTTGCTGAGCAAAAAGAGACAATACCTGGTTTCAGTGATTTTATATATTCTCTCAAAAGCCAGACTCATTGTGGAAATGATCAACAAAATACATTTTGTAATCAGGTTTGCAACTGCAGTAGTCTGAGTCCAGAACAAATCCTCGCTGTGGACCAATCTTTTAATTTTCCTGTTTATTCTGCTGTGTATGCCATCGCTCATGCCTTTCACAATATCTTGGAATGTGAATCAGGCAGATGTAAGGGCAATGTTACAGTGTACCCACACATGGTAAGTATACACATAATCTGAGAATTCATTTAACTTGTTTTCAAGTTTATCTTACAGACAAGACTATTTGAAAGTGTAAAAATGTCTACCCATATCAGGTTCTCGCAGAGATGAAGAAGTCAAACTTTACACTTTTAAATCAACGTATCCACTTTGATGAGAATGGTGACCCAGCGTTCGGATCCTATTCTATAGTTTTCTGGAACCAAAGTGGTGATGCAGAGGAGATTGGCTTTTACGATTTTCAGCCAACGTTCCATTTCTCCATCAACAACACCAAAATTCAGTGGCACACAAAGGAAAAAGTAGGTTTATTTTAAATTTTTACATTATATGGATTTATTTTATATTTACATTTATATACTATATGTAAATTTAAATATACTTTGTTTTGTTTTTCCCACTTCTGCAAAGATGTGTGTGTAGTTAAGTGCATAAGCGCACATATATTTAGTAAAAGCGTTGACAGGGACAAAACATAATATCAGGAATATCAACCAATAGTGGTTGTTCATGGTGTCATTTGCAGGGACGTCTAGATGTTATGCTCAGTGTTGATTGCATGTTACAAACCCTGTTTAGAATATTTAAAGCTGTATAGACCTTAATACTGCCACTTCTCTATAATTTGTCTCCACCCTTTACAGTGTTATCGTGCACTTGTCCTTACTTGTCTGCTACATAATTGTCTTGTACAGGTGCCTACTTCACTGTGCTCCCAAGAATGTGATGTAGGATTCGCAAAAAAACAAGATGGAATCCACAAATGCTGCTTCGATTGTGAAATCTGTCCGAATGGAACTTATATCAACAAAACAGGTAAATAATTTTACATGAGAGGAAAACATTTTGTTAAAGCATTGCTGTCATTCTTGTCTTGATGGGAGCCAATTATAGACTTTTAAGCCTTTAACAGAGGTGGGTGTCTCTACAGACTGGACACTCTAAGAGAGCATGGTAACTGTCAAATATTTTTTTCAATTTAGTCCTCAGAATCCTCTGTTAGCTGAAACATAGTTTCACTAACAGGCCACCTGAAATGCAATCAGTTTTTAACTCAGCCAATCACCTTCCAGAAATATAAGTAGTTAAGTACACGAACATCCCACGCTCCATTCATTGGTTCTATACAGTTTAGGCCCATAATACAGGGATTCTGTTTTGCAGACAAAAATGCTTTTTGCTTCATTTCATGCGATGATTGAGCAGGCTAAAAATAAATATGCGTAAGATCGTTATTGTAAAAGCCTGTTGTATTGTAACTTTTGCCACTGCTCCTTTTAGAAAGGCCCCCCAAGAAAAAAAGTTGTGTTTTTTTGTTTCGATTATTAAATGGACAATGGCTCATACACGTTTGTTCCTGGCTGCCATCATTAGCCAGCACGCCAGTGAGCCTTCGGTTTCCCAGAATTGTGCCCGGTGGCAGACAGAATTGTATAGTGAAAGTCAGGGTCAAGGCCTGGTTAAGCTTGATTAACGCTTGTGGCATCCCTGAGGGTCAGGAGTGTCAGGTTTTTAACTGTACATGCACATCCAACAGTTTTTAACTACGCGAATGGGAATGGGCCTAAAAAAATGAAAACTCTGGGGTTTTGAGAAATGTCCGTTTGCTGCAAGTAAAAACTTGTAAAAGCTGAGTATAAAAGATCCAAACGTTTCCTAGTCATGATTCCACTCTCATTTTACCCGCTGACCATCTTGCGGAAAGTATAAGTGACACTTTATACTCCAAAACAAGTGTACACGGACAGCTGCGGACACCACAGAGAAGTAGTAGTTCTGTTTATATTGTCTGCTTGGAGGACACGTTCCACATATGCGCAGTAGATCTCTGCGCTACCACTTGTACTATGGTGGCCGCACGGCAAAACAGATTGGAGGTACGCCGATGTCCACACAGAGCCTACGCATTAACGCTCTAATAAAGAAATCTACTGTAGGCTACAGTTTTGCTAATTTTAGGAGAACATACAGTATCACAAATTAAACGTCGAACACAGCTTCCTTAACTGTTTGATATTTCTTTACCCAAAGAGGATTTTTCAAAAGTGAACCTCAAATTTACTATCAAATTGTGTTTCTCATGTTCAACAGAGGATCCCTACAAGTGCATTTACTGTAAGGAAACCGAATGGTCTGCAGCAGGAAGTACATCATGCAATCTGCGGGAGGTGGAGTACATCCCATTCACAGACAGCAGGGCTATACTGATCATGGTTTCAGCCTTGGCCTTGGTGGGCCTCACACTAGCCATATCCGTTCTCTTTGCTATCAACTACAACACACCTGTTGTCAGATCTGCTGGGGGTCCAATGTGCTTCCTAATTTTAGGCTGTCACAGTCTGTGTAGTCTTAGTGTGTTCTTTTATTTTGGTAAACCAACAGTTTCCTTTTGTATCTTAAGGTTCTTACCATTTCTCTTGTTTTACACGGTTTGTCTAGCATGTTTTGTTGTGCGCTCTTTTCAAATTGTTTACATTTTTAAAATAGCGGCCAAGTTCCCTAAACTCCATACTTGGTGGATGAAATATCATGGACAATGGCTGGTCATCACTGTGGCATTTGTTACTCAGGCGCTCCTACTTCTTTTTGGTTATACTTTCTCCCCTTCCAAACCCTACAATGAAACACTTGAGTACCCAGACAAAATCATACTTGGTTGTGACATTAATCTAAAAGAATTTTCTGGTCCTGTGGTTTTACTTTTATCTTTGTGCTCTCTTTGCTTTATTTTCTCCTACATGGGAAAAGACCTCCCAAAAAATTACAATGAAGCCAAAGCAATTACCTTCTGCCTGCTCCTGCTGATCCTCACCTGGATCATCTTTGCCACTGAATACTTACTTTACCATGGCAAGCACATCCAAACACTTAACGCCTTGGCAGTACTCTTCAGTCTCTACTCTTTTCTGTTGTGGTATTTCCTCCCAAAATGTCACATCATCATTTTTCAATCATACAAAAACACACAGGAGTACTTCCAAGGTCTCATTCAGAATTATACAATCAAACAGTAGTAGCTTCCAGTAAATGTGTGTCTTCTGTATACAGAAGAAGAGATGTGCTTCAGGCCTCCTGAATACTTTCAATTAAATCTGTCTGTTTTGTTGATCCCTAATTAGGTTGATTGTTTTTTTGGTTATTTTACTTAGGGATGTAAGAATCTTGCAGTTGACTATAACAATATACTGTAGCGGACATCCACCGTGACATTATAAATCTGAGTGTCAATGAGAAGATCTAAAGCTATCAACTTCCTTCAGGAACTGCTCTCATGACCTATAAGGGCACTAAGTGGTTTCTCCCTTGTGCCTGGACTATCTTAAGATAAGACTTTGGGTCATTCTTGGGGTCACTCCATGTTTTATGACCCCACCTTTCTGGGTTTTATAAGCATTCACATTCCTGAGGACAAAGATAAGCATCCAATTGTAATAAACAAGTCCAAGAAACCTTTACTTGATATTTTAGTTCTTGTCATAGTAAGTTCTTATATCATATAATCTGTATTAAAACATCTGAGTTTATAAAGTTATGGATAGTTAACTTCATGATAGCTAACTCCGTTTGCAATTCTTTTAGTTTCCTGCCATATAACCTTATCTCAACCACAGCACAGGACAACAGAGGGGGAGAGACATTTCCCCTCGCCTCTGTCTTGTTTCTCACACAAGACACTGATAAGTGCTGAAATGTTGAGCGACTTACAATAAGTGTATTCAACATAGGTATTCAAGAGAACTACTAGTCACCAGAAGTCATAAGTGCATCTCCTTTCTTAAACAAGCATCTAAGAGCATAAACCAGAGCAAAAGTACAGTGCAGAAACAAACTAATACGAATACAATAAGCGCAACAAACTAATACGAATACAATAAGTGCTACGAGGAAGGCTCAGGGTAGTACTTCTTGAAGAGGTGAGTTTTCAGCCTGCGCCGAAAGATGGGCAGCGACTCTGCTGTCCTGACGTCAGTGGGGAGTTCATTCCACCACTGTGGGGCCAGGACAGAAAAAAGCCGTGACCGGGTCGATCGGATGCGAAGTGGTCGGGTGGGGGTGTAGGGCTTGACCATGGCCTGGAGATAGGAAGGAGCTGTTCCTTTCACTGCCCTGTAGGCTAGCACCAGAGTCTTAAACTGGATGCGAGCTCTTACAGGGAGCCAGTGTAGAGAACGGAGAAGGGAAGTTGTGTGGGAGAACTTGGGGCGATTGAACACCAGACGAGCTGCAGCTTTCTGGACGAGCTCCAGAGGTCTGATGGCCGACGCCGGGGCTCCGGCAAGTAGTGAGTTGCAGTAGTCCAGGCAGGAGATGACCAGAGCCTGGATGAGCACCTGCGCCGTCACCTCAGTGAGGAAGGGGCGAATCCTCCTGATGTTGTAGAGCAGGAATCTGCAGGAGCGTGTAACCGATGCAATGTTTGCTGAGAACGACAGTTGATTTTCCAGGGTCACACCCAGATTCCTCACAGTCCAAGTTGGCATCACCACGGTATCATCAATGGTGATGGACAGGTCTCGGTGCGGGCAACCCTTCCCCGGGAGGAACAGTAGCTCGGTTTTATCCAGGTTGAGCTTCAGGTGGTGTGTCGCCATCCACTTCGAGATGTCAGCCAAGCACGCAGCAATGTGCCATGTAGCTCCGACCTGCGATGCAACAACGTGCTGAAGATTAATTCCAGCAAATATTGAGAGCAACCGACTCTTAAACTCGCCAAGATGCCCTAATGACCCCTGCTGCTACAAAGGGGGTGAAGAGACGACTCATCCTCGTGCCGAGAGAGATGAAGACGAGGAAGAACGGTTCAAGCCAAACCGAAGACATCAGAGAAAGCCGAATCAACTGCCACTGAGCGAGAGATGGAAGAGTGTTATTCAATTCAATTCAATTCAATTCAATTCAATTCAATTCAATTCAATTCAATTCAGTTTATTTTGTATAGCCCAGAATCACAAATTACAAATTTGCCTCAGAGGGCTTTACAATCTGTGCACATGCGACATCCTCTGTCCTTCCCTCACATCGGCACAGGAAAAACTCCCCTAAAAAACCCCTTTAACAGGGAGAAAAAAGGAAGAAACCTATGGGAGAACGACAGAGGAGGGATCCTTCTCCCTTCAACCAACTACAATCCTCCAACCAGATGCAGAGGCCTTCAGAGGAACAGCTAATTCGTATTAGTTGTTGCATGTATTGTATTCGTATCAGTTCGCTGCACTTATTGTATTCGTATTCGTTTACTGCACTTATCCTATTCGTAGTAGTTTGTAGCACTTATTGTATTCGTATTAGTCTGTTGCAATTATTGTTTTCGTAGTAATTTGCCTCTGCACTATACTTTTGCTCTGGTTTATGCTTTAAGATGCTTGTTTAAGAAAGGAGATGCACTTATGACTTCTGGTGACTAGTAGTTCTCTTGAATACCTATGTTGAATACACTTCCTGTAAGTCGCTTTGGATAAAAGCGTCTGCTAAATGACTGTAATGTAATGTAAATGTAATGTAACAGCTGCCATTCCATGCAGCTTTACCTCCAATCTGCCCATCAGAGCCGTCAGGTGAAACAATGCCATTTCCAGATGTTACTAGGCCAAATAAATTGAAGTCATGTTCTAAATAATCTTAGATATAAATATCTTAGACCAAAATATTTAAATTAAAATTAACTTAAAACCATTATAAAGATGCTTCACAATCTTCCCTGGTGCTTCTCGAACTCTCAGTTGCTGAACTAAATCATTTGAGCTAAATCATTTGAGCTAAATCATTTGAGCTAAATTGAATATAAAACATCACTGGACGAAGTTGATTAATCATTCAATGATATGAGTCACTGATTCTACCTGGTCACATTCAATCCTTTTTTATTTAGTTGTGATTCATTATTCTGTTTACTCTTCATCCCAATCTTTATCCTTTCCCTTTATTCTGTTTAGTAGTTTAGTAATGTAGTTTGTCTAATAAATATTTCATTTATAAAGAACTTGATCATTTGATTTGTGTGTATATGAAATAATAGGTCAATGTACACCTTGAGAAGAACTCCATAGCAACCCTGAGATTAAGATATAATTGATTAATATCACATTTTGAAGTTTTCCCTGTTTTTCCAAAATAGGGTGGAAACTTAAGTCCACCTTAACTTAGGTCCTTGGTCAAATTCTGTTAGGTAAACTAATGGTGGTAAGTTTGAGTACTATCGTTCTTTTATACTAATTTAAGGGTTTCTAAATCCTAATTGAGTTATTTAAACTAGTTACATATCCTGATATTAATTACTTATTATTTATTAAATCTGCTACCAGCAACAATGCTACAATACAGTCATTAACATTTCAACAAGAGTCACATAATGTTGTGTCACAGCCATGCTAAGGGCTCTGTGAGGATGTAAACACTTATAGGTACAGCAGTGCCATGAGCTAAATGCTAACATTAGCATGTATATATAACACACAATGCGATACATAGTGCTGCAGGGATAATGTATATTTGATGGCCAACCCGGAAGATAATGTCCCCCTGGTTCCCTTGAAAAAGAGCCAATGGGTTTTTTCCATTGAATTTTGGATTTCTGCAGAAAATAACCTCTGAAACAAACAAAACCTAGACCATGGTTGCATGACTTCACATTAATAGGATAAAGGAGTGATTATGTTTAGTAGTCTTACTTCTTAAGACATATAAAAGCTACAAAATTATTATTAAGTATTATGCTTTTACTGTAAAGGATTAAAGAAGATAATGTTTGAGGGCTCCCCAAATCTCTCTCTCACACTCACACTCTCACTGTTTAACATCACACAGCAAGAGTGTTTGAGTTGGGGGAAAATGTAGAAAGTATATTTACAGCAGTGGTAGTTTAAAATAGGGCTCCAGGCTAAAGGCATCCCATTGTCCCGGGAATGATAATGTGGTCACTACTGCTTATTTTATGACAAACTGAAACTTCTCGTGTTGACAGGAGGGGAGCTAGTTAGTTGTAAGCTGTAAGCAGCGAGTGACCAGCAGAAGTCGACTGCGTTTCCATAAACAAGCCGGGGACAGAAAAAAATCCCTGAATACTATAGCCGAGCGCTAGACACAAGAAACAAAAGTGGACGACCTGACAATACCAAGGAACTAAATAACAGATTAAACACAGGGGTGACAGCAAAGAGATTTGAAAAAGACAAAGGCAGCAAATAAGACAAAACATAGGAAGAGTGAACTTTCAAATTGAAACATGACACACTAAACATCAATGAATAAGATGAAACAAGGGAAAATGTAAACAGAAGATCCCAAACCCAGAACACAAAATCCTCTAGTGCTGATCATCTTCTAAATATAACACAGTCCGGTCTGTGCCAGACTGTGACACACAGAATAAATCAAGAGCGTAACTGTTGCATTGTGGTTTGTATGCATTCCATCAAACATTACAGCAACACCTGGCAGACTTTTCTTATGCTTTTCTTGTTCAATACCAACTACCACATATTGATTTTGATATTTAAATGTAAAGCAGCTATACAACAGTAAGAGGGTTTCAATAAAAAAAAATTGTGTCAGTGTGTGTGATTTCCGTTCTGCTTCTTAGTTTTTGGAGGTTGCTATAACACCAATGTCACCACATTGAGGCGCCACCTCACTGTGTTGCTTATAGGCTAGACTACATGCACATCTTGAATACATTGTATAACATATTTTTTTCTATTGAGTTTAAAATAAGGGCGCAAAATGTTGCATGTTTGCATGTTTTTTTGAGAATGTTGTACAGTTTCAGTAGTTTGTGTGCACAACTTCAAATGCACATTTAAAATTGAACTCATTGGATTAATAAATGAAGGCTACTTGGCCCTTTTGTATGCTACCATTTTGTCTCTATGTGTCTGTATTAATATGTCTCTGTATCTTCATGGACACATGGAGGCAAATGAGATTATATCTTAGTTTAATGTGAGTTGCATTACAAACCCTGTTTAGAATATTTAAAATCTGTGTAGGCCTTAATACCGCCACTTCTCTATCATTTGCCTGTTTGATATTGTTTAATAAAAAGAGCATGCTGTACACCTTTGAAACGGGATGCCCCAGTACGATTAAAACCTCTACCCTCATGCCACTTCATTTTACAAATAACTACAGATTAATACACCCACACTGTAACATTTCTATCCATCATATAATATTTTCCAATTGTATTTGTCCTGTAATGAATTATATCATCATTGTACAGTGATGTAATGACAACCCTGCTTTATGCAAGAGACTGATGGATACAAGAAGACGAGAGATTGAAGATGGGTTTGGTCCGAGCAAGGGCGCTGAAGTAAGGGGGTAGGAAGTGGGTCACTATACGCCCGTAGCCCAATCTGGCATTGCGACTGGTGTGATATCATCACAAGAGGGTCTCTAGTTTTAGTTATGCTTTCCTTTTGTGGCTCAATAAAGACATGTACCCACTGTGTAGTGTCGCAATGTGGGCTTATTTGACCATATCTCCTAACTACATGCAATAAACCATGCAATGTAGATACCATCAAGATGAGCACAAGACCTAAACCATAGTTTAAGTTACGTCATCATTACTTAGAGTTATATTTTCTAAAAGAGATGCACTCGATTTTTGTTCTGCCTTTCCCTAATGTTTGCAGTCTACCTGGATATCAATCTGGTCTCTCTGTGCACTGGTTTCATGTTTGTGCACCCAACAGGTACAAGTGTTGCAGTTTCCTATCTGAACTACACATAATCTAACCAGCTTCTGCGTATCTCAAAATTATGTCTTGGTAACTTGATTCTGTTTAAGTAAGACTTTAACCGTCAATCCAGATAAAAATGTTTGGGTCCTCTTTGCTGTGTCATCTCTCCTTGAGAACACTTAATCACATAATATGCTGATATATTAGCACAAAAAAAGCAGAAATTACATATATAATCATTTCAAAGCATCAGTTTGATTTTATTAAAAATACATGATGGAATGGATGGCTCATAATTTATTCCATAATGCAGGTAGTCTTGGAAACCATCTCGAAAAAGCCTTGCAGAAAGCCAATTAATTTTAACATCTGAGATCTTCTTAATTCCACGGAAGACAATCCCTGATGATTTAAAAACAAAAAAATAAACATAATAGCTTTTGGCTTCCAGCACTGGCAATGATAAAAGTTGCACAGCTTTCTGATATTACAGTTTGGAAATTTAATTATCTGGTTAATATGTTTCCTTTTTAGAGTTTTCTTGAAGTTGTATCCCAACATAAAAGTTAGGACTCAATTTGGACTACATAAGCACAAGTACTACTACTTCACCCTGATACTGATCAACCAGCAACCGATGTGAAGTGAATTTTCACACGTCCGTGTACTATTTTTTTATTATTATTATTTCAGTTTCTTTTAAATAATTATATTTTCTGCTACTACATATACTTATTTTTTGTACTGTATGAGCACTGGACAATTGTTTCCAGTGTAACCTGACTGTAAGTGGGAGGGTGGCCATCAGATCATATGTCTGTATTGGTCAGTCAGGCAAAGAAAGACAAGGAATACAAAATAAGGGTTAGGGTTTACCTAAATTATAATATACAATAATGGTCTTACGGCGCTACTAACTATTGCACTTCAAGATGAGCATCAGGGTCACATTTATTTAAATTTGTTTACCCACCTCATGAGGCTTCCATCAAACAATATATTTATGATTTTTATAATCCACCATATCCCCCTATAAACTATATCTCTCCTGTAGATGAGGGCGCATCCCTTCCTACCTAGCAGAATGAGGAGTTTCACCCTTGCTACAGGAGGTTGCCTGAATTCAAACTTTGGTGTGAGTCTAGCTCATGGCCTTGCCATCTATCATTGTCATCCACAGAGTGATTGCAAATGATGTCCTTTCAAATGACCTGTGTGGTCAAAGCTTTAGTCAAGCAGAGCTCATTTGGAAGAGGATGTAGCATTTTAGCATAAACCAACGATACCTGGTTGAATTCATTAATAAATTGTGTGCATTTGCTTGTGACCCTATGTGATCTTACAACCTCATCTGAACGTTTAATTTACTTCATCCCTGTCATACACACATCATCTCTATAGCAAAACTTTTTTTCAATATTAAAACTTTTCATTAAACTTTAGAGAATTTTTATTTAACAGGCATTAGTTATTGTTATTACTGCTGTCTGGTCCAAAGAGTGCTCTTTGGATCAGACAGTAGATCTATTTGTTGTTGCAAGTGCAAAATTTGAGAAATATTTTTTTTATTAGTAATTCACCACAGGGGTTGGATAAAATAACAAAAATGCAATCCAAAAGTAATGATAGAGTTGACACAACACCCTTCTGACAAAATCATCAACACTGTATTTATTGAAATACTAATTACCCAACTCCATTATTTTGCATAGATGTTTCAGTTTTTGTCAGACTGCATACAACAGCTGGATAAGAAAAAAGCCATATATTGGTCACAATATCACCATGGTTACCCCTGAGAGGCCACCCCATTTCTATATGGAATCCCTGACATGCGTACATAAGGAAGGGTACTCAATGTAGGCTCATTAGCAGGAGCATCAATTTGATCACGTACAACACAGCACTTAGTAACTATTTTAACTCCCTAAGTTGGCAATGCACCACACCGCATCAAAAAATAAAATCAAAACTAGACATGGATGAAACCATGATATCTTACAGTGCTACTTCACTTTTCACGTGTACCAATGCCTGTAATGATGCATTGGATTTTCTCCTTGGCAACAGAACCAATCTCAATGGGAGCAACACTTTGTCCTCGGTTTAGACATTTTGACAACATTTGGGTCAAAATAAAAGCCAAAGAAGTGCAAAACTTCACAGAATGAGCTTACACTGGAGGACATTATAGACATAAGACAGCCTTTCGTGCACCATTGAGTGGACTTGAAAGAGGGCAGAAGCCATGATGATACCCTCTCATACCTGGGGATTGGGAATGGTCAAAATCCTTCATCCTCAGGCCTTTGGGTTAGAGGTACTCGGGTGAAAGTGAAAGCGGCACAGACACCTAAAGGACCTTCCCAAACTGGGCCTTTGTGGAAGCAAGAATTATCTTCTTATCTTGCGGATATAATATCTGGACATAGCAAAGTACAGACCACTTCTGCAAAATGCTGCTTCCTTCCAAACTTAAAGGAACTCTATAGTGAGAGCTGTGTGGGGATTGCCTGCAAACAGCACTCTGACCTCTGACGTCAAAAGCTAACGTGCAGGGAGCTGAGCCGAAACGGTGCAACTAACAGCGGCAACGGCAACGGTGCTGACAGGGCTAACTGTGACTCCACTAGTGTGTATCTTTACATCGCTAAAATATTTGTTTGCTGCTTTATAAATGTTCTGAATGTCTTAAATAACTTATTTTAATAACTTTATTTTTGGCCATTTGCGGGTTTAGATCTGTGGGATGTACCTTACTTGGTTCCTGTAGAGGGAAAAAATGATCATTTAATGTATAACCTTTGTATTAAGTGTGACTCTGTGTTATACTGTTTTTGTGGCCTGCGCGAAAGCATGACCGGCTCCCTTTCCGCTTGAACTATGCTCAAACCTCTGATGTCTGGCTCCCTTTCCGCTGAACTAGACTTGAACCTCTGATGACTGGCTCCCTTTCCGTTGAACTATACTTGAACCCCTGATTTTATATATGAACTGTCTTTCTTAATACAATGCCTGATCTGTATACCACACTGACGTGCTAAATGATGGAAGGTTGAAATATAGCCTAGCCTGCACATTAACCTTTTCTTGTGTGTCTGAGACAAGAGTGTGCCTTCATTTGGGAAATTCCCTGTTCTTTACTAAGCGATGTCTTTTTGTTCTATATTAAGTATGTCTATCCCTTCATTGAATGTAACTATTGACTCTTTGTTCTTATGCATATAAAAACCCTGGTGAAGATGCACTCAGGACCGATTCCTCGGCAGTCGCTGACTGTCACTTTGTTGGTTTCGGTCCTTTTGCGCCAAAGCTTATAAATATACAAAGATAAATTTCTCTTTGTTGGTCTCCCTTATTCGGTCAACTTCCACCACAGTTCCCTTTTGAGCATAGGCCATGGGTCTAGTTATGCATAAGTTCCCTGGACACTTTATCCACCTCTCCCTCTTTAATGTGTCAGTCAAAACAAAACAGACCTTGTCGTGGTAGTATTTATTTTGGCCTTGGGATAAAACTGTTTTTCACCCTGTCAATATGTGCGCAAAATATACAGCTGGGGTCCTATGACAGCCCCCATGTGTAAAAGAGTGCTGATGAGGGAAGAGTTGATTATGTTGTTTGAAGGAAGAATGAGATACCACAACTCTGTCCATGCTACTATGCTCTTTGATATATCCAACTTTGTCCAGCACCGCTGAGTGCCAAGCTTATCTGCTTTGACCTTCTTTAGGTCTTAGTCTTTCACTAAACTAAACTAAACAAAAATGTTCCTAAATAATTAAGTATAATTGTTTTGAGTATTATTTGTTTATCTCGGCCCTCTTTATCTAGTTTTTATGGCTTGAATTAGGATCTGATCACATTTAAGGTCACATCTATGCCGAAATACAGAAAATTCTGAAGGGTTCACAAACTTTTTGTGGCACTGTAAATGGTGTATCCGTCATCTTGGCTAAAGGAAGCATCAAATAGCATCAGATTTATTCATGATAGAGGTATTTACTTGCTCATAATTGTATTAAACTCTGTGTAGTCTCAGCAGAGTCTGTGCAGCTTAAACACTTTTTGCATATTGATTTGTTTACTCTCATCCAGCCATTTAGAGGTAGGCATTTATGACATCTGCTGTCATGCATTCCCAAGTGCATGGAAATGAACTCTGGGGGTTTGTTGTTATGAGCATCGCATTGCTTAATAAAAGGCTGAGGCTTAACCCATTAGAGTTCACATCAGATTGCTAAAAGCTAGTTACAACAATGAAACATGTTCTTGCTTCTCTGTGTCTTCTTGGAGCTTTTCTAGATGCCTTGGCTCAATGCACTGTCCCAGTCTCAGAGTTTCAACTGGATGGAGATTATTTGTTAGGTGGAGTTTTTGATATTCATCATAGTGTTACCGTTTATCATGACAGACCCGAAGCCATCAACTGCTCCAGGTGAGTTTCATGATAAATAACTGATAAGAAATAACAAGCAACTAATACATTGAAATTAATAACAAACTCCTTATGTGACATTGAAGAGCCATAATTGCTAACAGAGGTCTGAAGACTGATAATGTTAAGTGTTGTCCATTCTCTGTTCACAGTCAACCTTTTATTCTCTCAAGTTATCGGCGGTTTCAGTTGATGAGATTCTCTGTGGAGGAAATCAATAACTCCACCAACCTCCTGCCAAATGTATCTCTGGGCTATGAGATATTTGACCACTGCTCAGATACAGACAATTTTCCAGGCATTTTGAAACTCCTCTCAGTCAATGGCTTGATCCAACCTTGGGCTGAACCACACAAGAAACTGTCCAAAATAATGGCAGTGGTCGGTCCTTTTTCAAGCACCAACACCCTCACTATAGCCCCACTATTCATGATGGATTTCATTCCTTTGGTAAGTTTTTAAAACTACTGTGTTTAGACATTCCTCTATAAAATCAGTCATTTCAAATAAAGTGTTAACATTTTTTTTTACTTTTTAAATATTGAAACAACTTTAAACGTTACATTTGAGAATTAATTTTCACTGAAAATTATGACAATTTCTCTATTACTCCTTTATCAGATCAGTTATGGAGCTGCTTTCTCTGCCCTTGAAGAGAAAGAAAGATTTCCCTCTTTCCTACGAACAGTGCATGCCAATAAAAATGTCATTGAAGTGATTGTTAACATTGTGCAACACTTCAACTGGCGCTGGGTTGCATTTATCAACAGTGATAACACTTTTGGCGAAGATGGCCGGGATTTGTTTATAAAGAGGATTAAGGATACTGAGATTTGCCTGGCATATACCAAAAGTCTCAACGACAACACAGATTTCTCACTAATTTTCAAACAGATAGAGGCACAGAGGATACACCTCATTATTGTTTTTGCTCAGAAATTAATGGCTGAAGCTTTCATTGAATCAGCAATAAAACTAAATGTCACCAACAAGGTGTGGATAGCAGGGGACACCTGGTCCTTAAGCAAAAGGCTCCACAAAGAGAAAGGAATCAAAAATATTGGAACTGTACTTGGAGTGTCTCAGCCAGTAGTGACAATACCTGGCTTCAGTGATTTTATCTATTCTTCCGAAAGCCAGACTCATTGTGAAAATGCGGAACAAAATATGCTTTGTAATCAGGTTTGCAACTGCAGCAGTCTGAGTCCAGAAGAAATCCTTGCTGTGGACCCATCTTATTCCTTTCCGGTTTATTCTGCTGTACATGCCATCGCTCATGCCTTACACAATACGTTGCAATGTGGTGTTGATAAATGTAATGGCAATATTACAGTGTACCCATATATGGTAAGTTTTGATAATTTGTTTACATTTATGTTTATGCCAGCTTTAACCTGTAGATAATGTAAGTATATCATCATTTAAAATATTGGCCAAATATGTTTTGACATCACATATATCAAATTAATATCGTCAAAGTATATTTAAAGCTAATATTACCAAACATTGCTTGGCATTGAAATCTCAGGCAAGACATTTGAGAGACAGGGACAGTCTACAACAGTCTCCCTTCACAGGAATATTTTAACAACTTATTTAATCAGTGTGAAATCACATAAATTAAAGGTAATTTGAACTTTGTGCACCCACGACAGGTTCTCGCAGAGCTGAAGAAGTCAAACTTTACACTTTTAAATCAACAAATCCAATTTGATGGGAATGGTGACCCCAGGTTCGGATCCTATTCTATAGTTTTCTGGAACCACAGTGGTGATGCAGAGGAGATTGGCTTTTATAAATTACACCCATCAGTCAAGTTCTTCATCAACAAAACCAACATTCATTGGTACACAAAGGGAGAAGTAAGTCAGTTTAACCTTATTATTTGCGGGGTAATGCAGTATGTCGAGACTTAAAAAATTATGATGATAAACAATTTGTCGTTTCGGTTTTTTTTCTCCCTTCCACAGGGGATTGTGCACGTGTATGCAAAAATAAAGTTTTGTTAACAACAGTGACCGTGACTAATCACTTTATGAAGGAAATAAGCAGGTGGTGGTTTTTCATGGTGAAAGTTCAGTGGATGTCGAAACATATTACTCAGTGCCAGGATGTTGGCATTAACAAATACTATTGAGAAATGTAAAAGTTGTAAATATTGTTTTGACGATCACTCCCCTTGTTTACCTCCATCCCTCACAGTATTATCTTTTCTTCCCTTGCTTTTCTTATATATTTTGTCTTGTACAGGTGCCTATTTCACTGTGTTCCCCAGAATGTGCTGTAGGATTTGCAAAAAACCCAGATGGAATCCACAAATGCTGCTTTAAGTGTGCAATCTGTCCAAATGGAACTTATATCAACATCACAGGTGAGAGGAAGAAAATCAGTAAAAAAAACTAAAAACTTTGCTTTTGATGAGCTTTAACTTCAGATTTTTGTTGAGTATTTTTTTTTCCATAGCTAAGAGGGTTTAACAATTATTTTGTGTTTATTGGACAAATCTATATAGAATTCAATCTCCACTCTGACTAATTCACTGACAATTATTCTAGATCCTAATCAGTAAAAGATGACTATGGAAGGTTTTGCTATTTTCTTATGCATCACATGGACTATGTCCTTTTTATCATGCAACATTCTTGACTTTAACAGACGATCCCTAAATTATCGTAGGAAAACATACAGTATAAAAATAAAACAAGTTTAACACTGCCTCCTTAGACGTCTGATATTTTTTGTCAACCATAACATTAGTTACGTAACCTTAATTTTATTGATAATCTGTCCTTATCTCATGTTAAACAGAGGATCCCTACAAGTGTATCAACTGTAAGGAAACCGAATGGTCTGCAGCAGGAAGTACATCATGCAATCTGCGGGAGGTGGAGTACATCCCATTCACAGACAGTGGGGCTATACTGATCATGGTTTCAGCCTTGGCCTTGGTGGGCCTCACACTAGCCATGTCCGTTCTCTTTGCCATCAACTACAACACACCTGTTGTCAGATCTGCTGGGGGTCCAATGTGCTTCCTAATTTTCGGCTGCTTCAGTCTGTGTAGTCTTAGTGTGTTCTTTTACTTTGATAAACCAACAGTTTCCTTTTGTATCTTAAGGTTCTTACCATTTCTCTTGTTTTACACGGTTTGTCTAGCATGTTTTGTTGTGCGCTCTTTTCAAATTGTTTGCATTTTCAAAATGGCCGCCAAATTCCCTAAACTCCATACTTGGTGGATGAAATATCATGGACAATGGCTGGTCATCACTGTGGCATTTGTTACTCAGGCGCTCCTACTTCTTTTTGGTTATACTTTCTCCCCTTCCAAACCCTACAATGAAACAGTTGAGTACCCAGACAAAATCATACTTGGTTGTGACATTAATCTCAAAGCATCCTCTGGTCCTGTGGTTTTACTTTTATCTTTGTGCTCTCTTTGCTTTATTTTCTCCTATATGGGAAAAGACCTCCCAAAAAATTACAATGAAGCCAAAGCAATTACCTTCTGCCTGCTCCTGCTGATCCTCACCTGGATCATCTTTGCCACTGAATACTTACTTTACCATGGCAAAAACATCCAAACACTTAACGCCTTGGCAGTACTCTCCAGTCTCTACTCCTTTCTGTTGTGGTATTTCCTCCCAAAATGCTACATCATAATTTTTCAACCCCACAGAAATACTCAGGAGTACTTCCAAGGTCTCATTCAGAATTATACCAAAACAATTAGCCAGTAGCAGATTCCGGTGAATATGCATCTCTAGAGACAGAAAAGCTTATGTGTCTCAGACCTTCTGTTAATAATTTAGCCTTTTAGAATACACTGATAGCATAATCTCTGTCTCTGTCTATATTAGATTTTTCTTCAAAAAGGTTAAAACTTATGCGTTATGCTTCTGTTTATTGTTCATCTTTATTTTGAGGACTATATAAATAAACAAAGCCTTGAAATGAGCAAGAACATGATACACTTTTAATTATTGTGGCAAGAGTTAATTCGGAAATGGTGGGCAACATGTCCCTAAATTCTGAGTATACAGTAGCCTTTATATGCTGCCTTCTTCTTACTGTAACACTTAAGATTAGTCATTTTTGAAAATACTCAACTGTGCAGGTTTCATGGCTGATTAATTCAACATTTTGGGAAATATGCTTTTTCATATTCTTGTGGGAAGTGAGGTGAGGAGATTGAACCTATTATTAAGTGGACAGCAGTATTCATCTTCTATCGTATTTTCAACAAGAAAGTGAATAGGTGTATTTCCCAACATTTTGAACTTTTTTTGAAAGATTGAGTGGATAGTAAGTTTAGTAGTTCCTTTTAAGTTATATATCCAAATATTCAGCCAAATTAGCAAGCAAATTACACATAAAGTCCCATGAGTTATAGTAATATGCCCTTAATGCAAGACCCTCTTTGCCTTCCAAGTATTGGATCATCCACACTGTTTACATGCAAAATAAATTCTCTAGTGAGGAATATAATCCTCTGCATTCACTTTATTTCAAAACCTAAACTTCTGCAATTCTGAACTACTCATCAGCTCATGAACACGGCTGTATTTACACAGGATAATGGGGCTGTTGTGTGTGGTGGAATGTATGAAGAATATACTCTATAAAATCAAAAGGTAAGGATACAAGGATAAGGTACAAGACAACTAAATCTAGCAAGAAATTAAAATAGGAAAGCAGAAACTCGTTATTTTCAGTGATGCATGACAGTAGACTTGGCAAACCATTATGTAAGGCACAGAGATACACCAGATACAGCATGAGATATGTTTTCATCTGAACCAGAATCACATTAATAAATCTAAAGACCGTTGGGCCCAGAGTTATTTATTTATAATTTTGGTATGGTTACCATACCCCTACATCACAAACCCAAAAGGCTAGTAAATATTGGTGGAATATTCTGGAGTTTGTGAAAATGGGTGGAAACATGGTCAATTAGGACCACAACAGGAGGAGTTTAACAAGCTATATAAGTGGATGCTCTAGGGAAGAGAATTCAGTGTGCTACTCCATGGACTAGGCCTCAGTTTGCTGTATTATTTATGATACACAGTAAATCTATAACTGTATTGAACCCTACGGAATCCAGTGTGTTTCCTTTAACACTGAAAGGAGTATCCATAATATCGAAAAGTATTAATGTGCTGGAGGACTGGAAGACTTCCTGTTTATATACTTATATTTACATACATTTTTTGTTTAACATTATTCTCAACACATCATGAATATACTTGCATGTCTTAAATTAACTGTCAACACATATTTATTTTATCTCTGGTTTAAAGATTTTAAGATTGTAATAAGTGGGTGCATTGGTAAAGTATAAGCAATGATTAACTTCCTTTCTAAGTTTGATGCATAACTACAATTTTCTGAGTTTATTGCCTCCATTTCCTCATGGAGTTGAAATTATAGATTTTTTTAAATGTGTCAGAATGACATTACTCAAGATTGAAATGGACAAAAAAGACAAAGAAAATAGCACTACATCTAAGAGTTAAACTTCATCTTAACATTAAAATGTTACAGTACCAGCCACAATGTTGATTATAAAGTTATTAACCTCTTGGAAGTAAAGTGCAAACACATCACAGCAATGACTGCTTGCACCAAACACTAACATGAAGTGCTGTACCCATCTCATTGATATTAACTTTTCTCAAACAGTATACTTAAACTGCTAGTATAGTTTCTGAAAAACTTTCAGAATAATGTCAAAATAATGGGGTAATTTTCTGGAAAATAAACCAAAATTGATATACCTTTTATCAGAAAGTTTTTTGGTCTTGATATGGTGTTTTGGTAAGCATATAAATTTTGAAAATGTTACAATGTTACTTCTGCACATGGTAATTGTATTACAATGTTAGTGAAAAAATAAAGATTAATTTGATTTTACCAAGCAGAACAAGGAGTTCTGCATCTGTCAGGAGGAATTCAAATTATGGTGAGAGTCCTTGCCATTTATCATGTTCATTTTCCTATTTCAAATGACCTGTGCAGGCCAATGTTAACTCGTGCATCATTTGTAAGAGGAGGTGGTTATTTTGCATAAACCAAAGACATTGGGTTGAATAAAATTAATTTGTGTGCATTTGCTTGTGAATATCCTGTTTGATCTACCAATTTCATCTGAACTTGGTGAGATCATTCTTATAGTATATCTTTCTTCTAAAAATGATGTACCAAGAAAAAACAGTTAATGTATTTGTTCAAGATAATGTATTGAGCTATGTGCCAGTGCAAAATACAGTTGTAGAAGAAAACCTTCCCAAAACACATCTGGACTCATTTTAACAAGTTTCCTTGTGTTTTCATGAAAACATGATACTTTCATCACTTTTAGATGCATTTACAGCTTTTCTGCTGCAAAAAGACGTTTCAGCCTTAAAATACCCCAAAAGTGTCTTTTCTGACAGGAAACCATACTTTACATGAGTTTCTTCAAGTAAGGGCCTCTGGACTCATTTTAACAAGTTTCCTTGTGTTTTCATGAAAACATGATACTTTCATCACTTTTGGATGCATTTACAGCTTTTCTGCTGCCAAAAGACGTTTCAGCCTTAAAATACCCCAAAAGTGTCTTTTCTGACATGAAATCATACTTTACATGAGTTTCTTCAAGTAAGGGCCCCTGGACTCATAATAACAAGTTTCCTTGTGATTTCATGAAAACATGATACTTTCATCAAAGTATGCAAAAAGACGTTTCTTCAAGTAAGGGCCTCTGGACTCATAATAACAACTTTTCTTGTGTTTTCATGAAAACATGATACTTTCATCACTTTTGGATGCATTTACAGCTTTTCTGCTGCCAAAAGACGTTTCAGCCTTAAAATACCCCAAAAGTGTCTTTTCTGACAGGAAACCATAGTTTACATGAGTTTCTTCAAGTAAGGGCCTCGGGTCTAATATCAACCAATTTCCTTGTGATTTCATGAAAACATGCTGCTTTCATCACTTTTAGATGCATTTACAGCTTTTCTGCTGCCAAAAGACGTTTCAGCCTTAAAATACCCCAAAAGTGTATTTTCTGACAGGAAAACATACTTTACATGAGTTTCTTCAACTAAAGGCCTCTGGACTCATAATAACAAGTTTCCTTGTGATTTCATGAAAACATACTTTCATCACTTTTAGATGCATTTACAGCTTTTCTGCTGCCAAAAGACGTTTCAGCCTTAAAATACCCCAAAAGTGTCTTTTCTGACATGAAATCATACTTTACATGAGTTTCTTCAAGTAAGGGCCCCTGGACTCATAATAACAAGTTTTCTTGTGTTTTCATGAAAACATGATACTTTCATCAAAGTATGCAAAAAGACGTTTCTTCAAGTAAGGGCCTCTGGACTCATAATAACAACTTTTCTTGTGTTTTCATGAAAACATGATACTTTCATCACTTTTGGATGCATTTACAGCTTTTCTGCTGCCAAAAGACGTTTCAGCCTTAAAATACCCCAAAAGTGTCTTTTCTGACAGGAAACCATAGTTTACATGAGTTTCTTCAAGTAAGGGCCTCTGGACTCAAATAACAATTTCCTTGTGATTTCATGAAAACATGATACTTTCATCACTTTTAGATGCATTTACAGCTTTTCTGCTGCCAAAAGACGTTTCAGCCTTAAAATACCCCAAAAGTGTCTTTTCTGACAGGAAACCATACTTTACATGAGTTTCTTCAAGTAAGGGCCTCTGGACTCATAATAACAAGTTTCCTTGTGATTTCATGAAAACATGATACTTTCATCACTTTTAGATGCATTTACAGCTTTTCTGCTGCAAAAAGACGTTTCAGCCTTAAAATACCCCAAAAGTGTCTTTTCTGACATGAAATCATACTTTACATGAGTTTCTTCAAGTAAGGGCCCCTGGACTCATAATAACAAGTTTCCTTGTGATTTCATGAAAACATGATACTTTCATCAAAGTATGCAAAAAGACGTTTCTTCAAGTAAGGGCCTCTGGACTCATAATAACAAGTTTTCTTGTGTTTTCATGAAAACATGATACTTTCATCACTTTTAGATGCATTTACAGCTTTTCTGCTGCAAAATGACGTTTCAGCCTTAAAATACCCCAAAAGTGTCTTTTCTGACATATAATCATACTTTACATGAGTTTCTTCAAGTAAGGGCCCCTGGACTCATAATAACAAGTTTCCTTGTGATTTCATGAAAACATGATACTTTCATCAAAGTATGCAAAAAGACGTTTCTTCAAGTAAGGGCCTCTGGACTCATAATAACAACTTTTCTTGTGTTTTCATGAAAACATGATACTTTCATCACTTTTAGATGCATTTACAGCTTTTCTGCTGCAAAATGACGTTTCAGCCTTAAAATACCCCAAAAGTGTCTTTTCTGACATATAATCATACTTTACATGAGTTTCTTCAAAGTAAGGGCCCCTGGACTCATAATAACAAGTTTCCTTGTGATTTCATGAAAACATGATACTTTCATCAAAGTATGCAAAAATGAGTTTCTTCAAGTAAGGGCCTCTGGACTCATAATAACAACTTTTCTTGTGTTTTCATGAAAACATGATACTTTCATCACTTTTGGATGCATTTACAGCTTTTCTGCTGCCAAAAGACGTTTCAGCCTTAAAATACCCCAAAAGTGTCTTTTCTGACAGGAAACCATACTTTACATGAGTTTCTTCAAGTAAGGACCTCTGGACTCATAATAACAAGTTTCCTTGTGATTTCATGAAAACATGATACTTTCATCACTTTTAGATGCATTTACAGCTTTTCTGCTGCAAAAACACGTTTCAGCCTTAAAATACCCCAAAAGTGTCTTTTCTGACATGAAATCATATTTTACATGAGTTTTTTCAAGTAAAGGCCTCAGGACTAATATCTACTAGTTTCCTTGTGATTTCATGAAAACATACTTTCATCACTTTTAGATGCATTTACAGCTTTTCTGCTGCCAAAAGACGTTTCAGCCTTAAAATACCCCAAAAGTGTCTTTTCTGACATGAAATCATACTTTACATGAGTTTCTTCAAGTAAGGGCCCCTGGACTCATAATAACAAGTTTCCTTGTGATTTCATGAAAACATGATACTTTCATCAAAGTATGCAAAAAGACGTTTCTTCAAGTAAGGGCCTCTGGACTCATAATAACAACTTTTCTTGTGTTTTCATGAAAACATGATACTTTCATCACTTTTGGATGCATTTACAGCTTTTCTGCTGCCAAAAGACGTTTCAGCCTTAAAATACCCCAAAAGTGTCTTTTCTGACAGGAAACCATAGTTTACATGAGTTTCTTCAAGTAAGGGCCTCGGGTCTAATATCAACCAATTTCCTTGTGATTTCATGAAAACATGCTGCTTTCATCACTTTTAGATGCATTTACAGCTTTTCTGCTGCCAAAAGACGTTTCAGCCTTAAAATACCCCAAAAGTGTATTTTCTGACAGGAAAACATACTTTACATGAGTTTCTTCAACTAAAGGCCTCTGGACTCATAATAACAAGTTTCCTTGTGATTTCATGAAAACATACTTTCATCACTTTTGATGCATTTACAGCTTTTCTGCTGCAAAAAGACGTTTCAGCCTTAAAATACCCCAAAAGTGTCTTTTCTGACATGAAATCATACTTTACATGAGTTTCTTCAAGTAAGGGCCCCTGGACTCATAATAACAAGTTTCCTTGTGATTTCATGAAAACATGATACTTTCATCAAAGTATGCAAAAAGACGTTTCTTCAAGTAAGGGCCTCTGGACTCATAATAACAAGTTTTCTTGTGTTTTCATGAAAACATGATACTTTCATCACTTTTAGATGCATTTACAGCTTTTCTGCTGCAAAATGACGTTTCAGCCTTAAAATACCCCAAAAGTGTCTTTTCTGACATATAATCATACTTTACATGAGTTTCTTCAAGTAAGGGCCCCTGGACTCATAATAACAAGTTTCCTTGTGATTTCATGAAAACATGATACTTTCATCAAAGTATGCAAAAAGACGTTTCTTCAAGTAAGGGCCTCTGGACTCATAATAACAACTTTTCTTGTGTTTTCATGAAAACATGATACTTTCATCACTTTTAGATGCATTTACAGCTTTTCTGCTGCAAAATGACGTTTCAGCCTTAAAATACCCCAAAAGTGTCTTTTCTGACATATAATCATACTTTACATGAGTTTCTTCAAGTAAGGGCCCCTGGACTCATAATAACAAGTTTCCTTGTGATTTCATGAAAACATGATACTTTCATCAAAGTATGCAAAAAGACGTTTCTTCAAGTAAGGGCCTCTGGACTCATAATAACAACTTTTCTTGTGTTTTCATGAAAACATGATACTTTCATCACTTTTGGATGCATTTACAGCTTTTCTGCTGCCAAAAGACGTTTCAGCCTTAAAATACCCCAAAAGTGTCTTTTCTGACAGGAAACCATACTTTACATGAGTTTCTTCAAGTAAGGACCTCTGGACTCATAATAACAAGTTTCCTTGTGATTTCATGAAAACATGATACTTTCATCACTTTTAGATGCATTTACAGCTTTTCTGCTGCAAAAACACGTTTCAGCCTTAAAATACCCCAAAAGTGTCTTTTCTGACATGAAATCATATTTTACATGAGTTTTTTCAAGTAAAGGCCTCAGGACTAATATCTACTAGTTTCCTTGTGATTTCATGAAAACATGATACTTTCATCAATTTTAGATGCATTTACAGCTTTTCTGCTGCAAAAAGACGTTTCAGCCTTAAAATTTGATTCTCTGGTCTGATGAGACCAAGATTGAACTTTTTGGCGTTAATTCTAACGCCAAAAAGGTATGTGTTTAGAAAACCAGGCACTGCTCATCACCTGCCCAATACAATCCCAACAGTGAAACATGGTGGTGGCAGCATGGGGGTGTTTTTCAGCTGCATATTTTTCAAAATTTTAATAAAGTGAGGATATTTTTCAAAAGTGAGGATATTTTTCAAAAGTGTAGATATTTTAATAAAGTGAGGATATTTTTCAAAAGTGAGGATATTTTTCAAAAGTGAGGATATTTTTCAAAAAAAGTGAGGATATTTTTTTTCAAAAAAGTGAGGATATTTTTCAAAAGTGAGATATTTTAATAAAAGTGAGGATATTTTTCAAAGTGAGAGGATATTTTTCAAAAGTGAGGATATTTTTCAAAAGTGAGATATTTTTCAAAAGTGAGGATATTTTTTAAAATTGAGGATATTTTTAGAAAAGTGAGGATATTTTTCAAAAGTGAGGATATTTTTCAAAATTGTAGATATTTTAAAAAGTGAGGATATTTTTCAAAATTGAGGATATTTTTAAAATTGAGGATATTTTTTTGAAAAAAAGTGAGGATATTTTTCAAAAGTGAGGATATTTTTCAAAAGTGAGGATATTTTTCAAAAGTGAGGATATTTTTCAAAAAAAGTGAGGATATTTTTCAAAAGTGAGGATATTTTTCAAAAGTGAGGATATTTTACAAAAGTGAGGATATTTTTCAAAGTGAGGATATTTTTCAAAAAAGAAATATTTTTTTCAAAAGTGAGGATATTTTTCAAAAGTGAGGATATTTTTCAAAATGAGGATATTTTTCAAAAGTGAGGATATTTTTCAAAAGTGAGGATATTTTTCAAAAAGTGAGGATATTTTTAAAAGTGAGGATATTTTTCAAAAGTGAGGATATTTTTCAAAAGTGAGGATATTTTTAAAAGTGAGGATATTTTTCAAAAGTGAGGATATTTTTCAAAATTTTTCAAAATTGTGAGGATATTTTTCAAAAGTGAGGATATTTTTCAAAAGTGATATTTTTCAAAAGTGAGGATATTTTTCAAAAAGTGAGGATATTTTTCAAAAGTGAGGATATTTTTCAAAAGTGAGGATATTTTTCAAAGTGAGGATATTTTTCAAAAAGTGAGGATATTTTTCAAAATTGAGGATATTTTTCAAAAGAGGATATTTTTCAAAAAAAGTGAGGATATTTTTCAAAGGATATTTTTCAAAATTGAGGATATTTTTCAAAAGTGAGGATATTTTTCAAAAAGTGAGGATATTTTTCAAAAGTGAGGATATTTTTCAAAAGTGAGATATTTTTCAAAAGTGAGGATATTTTTGAGGATATTTTTCAAAAGAGGATATTTTTCAAAAGTATTTTTAAAAGTGATATTTTTCAAAAAGTGAGGATATTTTTCAAAAGTGAGGATATTTTTCAAAGTGAGGATATTTTTCAAAAGTGAGGATATTTTTCAAAAGTAGATATTTTTCAAAAGTGAGGATATTTTTCAAAAGTGAGGATATTTTTCAAAAGTGAGGATATTTTTCAAAAGCGAGGATATTTTTCAAAAAGTGAGGATATTTTTCAAAAGTGAGGATATTTTTCAAAATTGTAGATATTTTAATAAAGTGAGGATATTTTACAAAAGTGAGGATATTTTTCAAAAGTGAGGATATTTTTCAAAATTGAGGATATTTTTCAAAAGTGAGGATATTTTTCAAAAAGTGAGGATATTTTTCAAAAGTGAGGATATTTTTCAAAATTGAGGATATTTTTCAAAATTGAGGATATTTTTCAAAAGTGAGGATATTTTTCAAAAGTGAGGATATTTTTAAAATGAGAGATATTTTTCAAAAAGTGAGGATATTTTTCAAAGTGAGGATATTTTCCAAAGTGAGGATATTTTTCAAAAGTGAGGATATTTTTCAAAAGTGAGGATATTTTTCAAAAGTGATATTTTACTAAAGTGAGGATATTTTTCAAAAGTGAGGATATTTTTCAAATATTTTTCAAAAGATATTTTTCAAAAGTGAGGATATTTTTTTCAAAAGTGAGGATATTTTTCAAAAGGATATTTTTCAAAAGTGATATTTTTTCAAAAAGTGAGGATATTTTTCAAAAGTGAGGATATTTTTAGAAAGTGAGGATATTTTTCAAAAGTGAGGATATTTTTCAAAATTTTTTTAAAGTGAGGATATTTTTCAAAAGTGAGGATATTTTTCAAAAGTGAGGATATTTTTCAAAAGTGAGGATATTTTTCAAAAGTAAGGTATTTTAATAAAGTGAGGATATTTTTCAAAAGTGAGGATATTTTTCAAAATTGAGGATATTTTTCAAAATTGAGGATATTTTTCAAAAGTGAGGATATTTTTAAAATTGAGGATATTTTTCAAAAGTGAGGATATTTTTCAAAAGTGAGGATATTTTTAAAAGTGAGGATATTTTAAAAAGTGAGGATATTTTTCAAAAGTGAGGATATTTTTCAAAAAGTGAGGATATTTTTCAAAAGTGAGGATATTTTTCAAAAAGTGAGGATATTTTTCAAAAGTGAGGATATTTTTCAAAAAGTGAGGATATTTTTCAAAAGTGAGGATATTTTAAAAAAGTGAGGATATTTTTCAAAAAGTGAGGATATTTTTCAAAAAGTGAGGATATTTTTCAAAAGTGAGGATATTTTTCAAAGATATTTTAATGTGAGGATATTTTTCAAAAGTGAGGATATTTTGAAAATTTTAATAAAAAGTGAGGATATTTTACAAAAGTGAGGATATTTTTCAAAAGTTTGAGATATTTTTCAAAAAGTGAGGATATTTTTCAAAAGTGAGGATATTTTTCAAAAAGTGAGGATATTTTTCAAAAGTGAGGATATTTTTCAAAAGTGAGGATATTTTTCAAAAGTGAGGATATTTTTCAAAAGTGAGGATATTTTTCAAAAGTGAGGATATTTTTCAAAAGTGAGGATATTTTTCAAAATTGAGGATATTTTTCAAAAGTGAGGATATTTTTCAAAAAGTGAGGATATTTTTCAAAAGCGAGGATATTTTTCAAAAGTGAGGATATTTTTCAAAAAGTGAGGATATTTTTCAAAAGTGAGGATATTTTAAAAAGTGAGGATATTTTTCAAAAGTGAGGATATTTTTCAAAAGTGAGGATTTTTTCAAAAGTGAGGATATTTTTAAAAGTGATATTTTTTCAAAATGTATTTTTCAAAAGTGAGGATATTTTTAAAGTGAGGATATTTTTCAAAAGTGAGGATATTTTTCAAAATTGAGATATTTTAATAAAGTGAGGATATTTTTCAAAAGTGAGGATATTTTTCAAAATTGAGGATATTTTTCAAAAGTGAGGATATTTTTCAAAATTGAGGATATTTTTCAAAATTGAGGATATTTTTCAAAATTGAGGATATTTTTCAAAAGTGAGGATATTTTTCAAAATATTTTTCAAAAAGTGAGGATATTTTTCAAAAAGTGAGGATATTTTTCAAAAGTGAGGATATTTTTCAAAAGTGAGGATATTTTTCAAAAGTTGTAGATATTTTAATAAAAGTGAGGATATTTTTCAAAAAGAGATATTTTTCAAAATGAGGATATTTTTCAAAAGTGAGATATTTTTCAAAAGTGAAGTGAGATATTTTTCAAAAAGTGAGGATATTTTTCAAAAGTGAGGATATTTTTCAAAAGTGAGGATATTTTTCAAAAAGTGAGGATATTTTTCAAAAAGTGAGGATATTTTTCAAAAAAAGTGAGGATATTTTTCAAAATTTTTTCAAAAGTAGATATTTTTCAAAATTGAGGATATTTTTTTCAAAATTGAGGATATTTTTCAAAAGGATATTTTTTTCAAAATTGTAGATATTTTTAAAGTGAGGATATTTTTAAAAGTGAGGATATTTTTCAAAAGTGAGGATATTTTTCAAAAGTGAGGATATTTTTCAAAAAGTGAGGATATTTTTCAAAAGTGAGGATATTTTTCAAAAGTGAGGATATTTTTCAAAAGTGAGGATAAAGTGAGATTTTTTCAAAATGAGGATATTTTTCAAAAGTGAGGATATTTTTCAAAAGTGAGGATATTTTTCAAAAGTGAGGATATTTTTCAAAAGTGAGGATATTTTTCAAAAGTGAGGATATTTTTCAAAAGTGAGGATATTTTTCAAAAGTGAGGATATTTTTCAAAAAGTGAGGATATTTTTCAAAAGTGAGGATATTTTTCAAAAGTGAGGATATTTTAAAGTGAGGATATTTTTAAAATTGAGGATATTTTTCAAAAGTGAGGATATTTTTCAAAATTTTAGGATATTTTTCAAAAGTGAGGATATTTTTCAAAAGTGATATTTTTCAAAAGTGAGGATATTTTTCAAAAGTGAGGATATTTTACAAAATTGACGATATTTTTCAAAATTGACGATATTTTTCAAAAGTGAGGATATTTTTCAAAATTGTAGATATTTTAATAAAGTGAGGATATTTTAAAAAGTGAGGATATTTTTCAAAAGTGAGGATATTTTTCAAAAGTGAGGATATTTTTCAAAAGTGAGGATATTTTTCAAAAGTGAGGATATTTTTCAAAAAGTGAGGATATTTTTCAAAAGTGAGATATTTTTTCAAAATGAGGATATTTTTTTTCAAAAGTGAGGATATTTTTCAAAAGTGAGGATATTTTAAAAAATATTTTTCAAAAGTGAGGATATTTTTCAAAAAGTGAGGATATTTTTCAAAATTGAGGATATTTTTCAAAAAGTGAGGATATTTTTCAAAAAAGTGAGGATATTTTTCAAAAGTGTAGATATTTTAATAAAGTGAGGATATTTTTCAAAAGTGAGGATATTTTTCAAAAGTGAGGATTTTTTCAAAAGTGAGGATATTTTTCAAAAAGTGAGGATATTTTTCAAAAGTGAGGATATTTTTCAAAAATTGAGGATATTTTTCAAAAAGTGAAATTTTTTCAAAAGTTGATATTTTTCAAAAGTGAGGATATTTTTCAAAAGTGGGATATTTTTCAAAAGTGAGGATATTTTTCAAAATTGAGATATTTTAATAAAATGAGGATATTTTAATAAAATTGAGGATATTTTTCAAAAGTGAGGATATTTTTCAAAAGTGAGGATATTTTTCAAAAGTGAGGATATTTTTCAAAAGTGAGGATATTTTTCAAAAGTGAGGATATTTTTCAAAAGTGAGGATATTTTTCAAAGTGAGGATATTTTTCAAAAGTGAGGATATTTTTCAAAAAGTGAGGATATTTTTTTTCAAAAGTGAGGATATTTTTCAAAATTGAGGATATTTTTCAAAGGATATTTTTAAAAGTGAGGATATTTTTTCAAAAAGTGAGGATATTTTTCAAAAGTGAGGATATTTTTCAAAAGTGAGGATATTTTTCAAAAAGTGAGGATATTTTTCAAAATTGAGGATATTTTTTCAAAAAGTGAGGATATTTTTTTTAAAGTGAGGATATTTTTCAAAAAAGTGAGGATATTTTTCAAAAAGTGAGGATATTTTTCAAAAAGTGAGGATATTTTTTAAAAGTGAGGATATTTTTCAAAATTGTGAGGATATTTTTCAAAAGTGAGGATATTTTTCAAAAGTGAGGATATTTTTCAAAATTGACGATATTTTTCAAAAGCGAGAATATTTTTCAAAAGTGAGGATATTTTTCAAAAAAGTGAGGATATTTTTCAAAATTGAGATATTTTTCAAAAGTGAGATATTTTTCAAAATTTTTCAAAAAGGATATTTTTCAAAAGTGAGGATATTTTTCAAAAGTGAGGATATTTTTCAAAAGTGAGGATATTTTTCAAAAAGTGATATTTTTCAAAAGTGATATATTTTTCAAAAGTGAGGATATTTTTCAAAATTGTGAGGATATTTTTCAAAGTGAGGATATTTTTTCAAAAGTGAGGATATTTTTCAAAAGTGAGGATATTTTTCAAAAGTGAGGATATTTTTAAAATAAATTGAGGATATTTTTTTCAAAAAGTGAGGATATTTTTGAAAAGTGAGATTTTTTTTCAAAATTGAGGATATTTTTCAAAAGTGTGTATATTTTACAAAAAGTGAGGATATTTTTCAAAATTGTAGATATTTTAATAAAGTGAGGATATTTTAATAAAAGTGAGGATATTTTTTTTCAAAAAGTGAGGATATTTTTCAAAATGAGGATATTTTTCAAAAGTGAGGATATTTTTCAAAAGTGAGGATATTTTTTTTTCAAAAGTGAGGATATTTTTCAAAAGTGAGGATATTTTTCAAAAGTGAGGATATTTTTCAAAAGTGAGGATATTTTCCAAAGTGAGGATATTTTTCAAAAGTGAGGATATTTTTCAAAAGTGAGGATATTTTTCAAAAGTGAGGATATTTTTTTTTCAAAAGTGAGGATATTTTTCAAAAGTGATATTTTTCAAAAAGATATTTTTCAAAAATATGAGGATATTTTTCAAAAGTGAGGATATTTTTCAAAAGTGAGGATATTTTTCAAAAAGTGAGGATATATTTTTAAAGTGAGGATATTTTACAAAAGGGATATTTTTCAAAAGTGAGGATATTTTTCAAAAGTGAGGATATTTTTTCAAAAGTGAGGATATTTTTCAAAAGTGAGGATATTTTTCAAAATGAGGATATTTTTCAAAAGTGAGGATATTTTTCAAAATTGACGATATTTTAATAAAGTGAGGATATTTTTCAAAAGTGAGGATATTTTTCAAAAAGTGAGGATATTTTAATAAAAGTGAGGATATTTTTCAAAAGTGAGGATATTTTTCAAAAAGTAGATATTTTTCAAAAGTGAGGATATTTTTCAAAAGTGAGGATATTTTTCAAAAGTGAGGATATTTTTCAAAAAAGTGAGGATATTTTTCAAAAGTGAGGATATTTTTCAAAAGTGAGGATATTTTTCAAAAGTGAGGATATTTTTCAAAATTGAGGATATTTTTCAAAATTGACGATATTTTTAAAGTGAGGATATTTTTTTCAAAAGTGAGGATTTTTTTCAAAAGTGAGGATATTTTTCAAAAGTGAGGATATTTTTCATTTTTTTTCAAAGTGAGGATATTTTTCAAAAGTGAAAAAGTGGATATTTTTCAAAAAGTGAGGATATTTTTTTGAGGATATTTTTCAAAAGTGAGGATATTTTTCAAAAAGTGAGATATTTTTCAAAAGTGAGGATATTTTTCAAAAGGATATTTTAAAAAGTGAGGATATTTTTCAAAAGTGAGGATATTTTTCAAAAGTGAGGATATTTTTCAAAAGTGAGGATATTTTTCAAAATTGTACATATTTTTCAAAAGTGAGGATATTTTTCAAAAGTGAGGATATTTTTCAAAAGTGAGATATTTTTCAAAAGTGAGGATATTTTTCAAAAGTGAGGATATTTTTCAAAATGAGGATATTTTTCAAAAGTGAGGATATTTTTTAAAATGAGGATATTTTTCAAAAGTGAGGATATTTTTCAAAAAGTGAGGATATTTTTCAAAAGTGAGGATATTTTTCAAAAGTGAGATATTTTTCAAAAGTGAGATATTTTTTCAAAAGTGAGGATATTTTTTTTCAAAAAGTGAGGATATTTTTCAAAAGTGAGGATATTTTTCAAAAGTGAGGATATTTTTCAAAAGTGAGGATATTTTTCAAAAAGTGAGGATATTTTTCAAAAGTGAGGATATTTTTCAAAATTTTTTTAAAATTGTGATATTTTTTCAAAAAGTGAGGATATTTTTCAAAAAAGTGAGGATATTTTTCAAAATTGAGATATTTTTTTCAAAAGTGAGGATATTTTTCAAAATTGAGATATTTTAATAAAAATTGAGGATATTTTTCAAAAGTGAGGATATTTTTCAAAAAGTGAGGATATTTTTCAAAATTGAGATATTTTTCAAAAGTGAGGATATTTTTCAAAAGTGAGGATATTTTTCAAAATTGAGGATATTTTTCAAAAGTGAGGATATTTTTAAAAGGATATTTTTCAAAAGTGAGATATTTTTTTCAAAAGTGAGGATATTTTTCAAAAGTGAGGATATTTTTCAAAAGTGAGGATATTTTTCAAAAAGTGAGTGATATTTTTTCAAAAGTGAGGATATTTTTCAAAAGTGAGGATATTTTTAAAATTGAGGATATTTTTCAAAAAAGTGAGGATATTTTTCAAAAGTGAGGATATTTTTCAAAAGTGAGGATATTTTTCAAAAGTGAGGATATTTTTAAAATTGAGGATATTTTTTTTCAAAAGTGAGGATATTTTTCAAAAGTGAGGATATTTTCAAAATTGAGATATTTTAATAAAGTGAGGATATTTTTCAAAAGTGAGGATATTTTTCAAAAGTGAGGATATTTTTCAAAAGTGAGGATATTTTTCAAAAGTGAGGATATTTTTCAAATTGAGATATTTTTCAAAAGTGAGGATATTTTTCAAAAGTGAGGATATTTTTCAAAAGTGAGGATATTTTTCAAAAGTGAGGATATTTTTCAAAAGTGAGGATATTTTTCAAAAGTGAGGATATTTTTCAAAAGTGAGGATATTTTTAAAAATTGACGATATTTTTCAAAAGTGAGGATATTTTTCAAAAAAGTGAGGATATTTTTCAAAATTGAGATATTTTTCAAAAGAGGATATTTTTCAAAGTGATATATTTTTCAAAATTGTAGGATATTTTTCAAAAGTGAGGATATTTTTCAAAAAGTGAGGATATTTTTGAGGATAAAAAATGAGATATTTTTCAAAAGTGAGGATATTTTTCAAAAGTGAGGATATTTTTCAAAAGTGAGGATATTTTTCAAAATTCAAAGTGAGGATATTTTTCAAAATAAAAGTGAGGATATTTTTCAAAAGTGAGGATATTTTTCAAAAAGTGAGGATATTTTTCAAAAAGTGAGGATATTTTTCAAAAAGTGAGGATATTTTTCAAAAGTGAGGATATTTTTCAAAAAGTGAGGATATTTTTCAAAAGTGAGGATATTTTTCAAAAAGTGAGGATATTTTTCAAAAGTGAGGATATTTTTGAAATATTTTTTTTAAAAAGTGAGGATATTTTAAAAAAGTGAGGATATTTTTTAAAAAAGTGAGGATGTTTTTCAAAATTGACGATATTTTAAAAAGTGAGGATATTTTTCAAAATGAGGATATTTTTTTTAAAGTGAGGATATTTTTCAAAAAGTGATATTTTTCAAAAGTGAGGATATTTTTCAAAATTGAGGATATTTTTCAAAAGTGAGGATATTTTTCAAAAGTGAGGATATTTTTCAAAAGTGAGGATATTTTTCAAAAGTGAGGATATTTTTCAAAAAGTGAGGATATTTTTCAAAAGTGAGGATATTTTTCAAAAGTGAGGATATTTTTAAAATTGATATATATTTTAATAAAGTGAGGATATTTTTCAAAATTGTAGATATTTTAATAAAGTGAGGATATTTTTCAAAAGTGAGGATATTTTTCAAAAGTGAGGATATTTTTCAAAATTGAGGATATTTTTCAAAAGTGAGGATATTTTTCAAAAGTGAGGATATTTTTTTTTCAAAAAGTGAGGATATTTTTCAAAAAGTGAGGATATTTTTCAAAAGTGAATATTTTTAAAATTTTGAGGATATTTTTCAAAAGTGAGGATATTTTTCAAAAGTGATATTTTTCAAAAGTGAGGATATTTTTCAAAATTGAGGATATTTTTCAAAATGAGGATATTTTAATAAAAGTGAGGATATTTTTCAAAAGTGAGGATATTTTTTTAAAAAGTGAGGATATTTTTCAAAAGTGAGGATATTTTTCAAAAGTGAGGATATTTTTCAAAAGTGAGGATATTTTTCAAAAGTGAGGATATTTTTCAAAATTGTAGATATTTTTCAAAAGTGAGGATATTTTTCAAAAGTGAGGATATTTTTCAAAAGTGAGGATATTTTTCAAAAGTGAGGATATTTTTCAAAAGTGAGGATATTTTTCAAAAGTGAGGATATTTTTCAAAAGTGAGGATATTTTTCAAAAGTGAGGATATTTTTCAAAAGTGAGGATATTTTTCAAAAGTGAGGATATTTTTCAAAAAGTGAGGATATTTTTCAAAAGTGAGGATATTTTTCAAAATTGTGAGGATATTTTTCAAAAGTGAAATATTTTAGTGATATTTTTTTCAAAAGTGAGGATATTTTCCAAAGTGAGGATATTTTTCAAAAGTGAGGATATTTTTCAAAAGTGAGGATATTTTTCAAAAGTGAGGATATTTTTCAAAAAGTGAGGATATTTTTCAAAAGTGAGGATATTTTTCAAAAGTGAGGATATTTTTCAAAATTGAGGATATTTTTCAAAAGTGAGGATATTTTTCAAAAGTGAGGATATTTTTCAAAAGTGAGGATATTTTTCAAAAGTGAGGATATTTTTCAAAAGTGAGGATATTTTTCAAAAGTGAGGATATTTTTCAAAAAGTGAGATATTTTTTAAAGTGAGGATATTTTTCAAAAAAAGTGAGGATATTTTTCAAAATTGACGATATTTTAATAAAGTGAGGATATTTTTCAAAAGTGAGGATATTTTTCAAAAGTGAGGATATTTTTCAAAAAGTGAGGATATTTTTGAGGATAAAAAGTGAGGATATTTTTCAAAAGTGAGGATATTTTTCAAAAGTGAGGATATTTTTCAAAAGTGAGGATATTTTTTTCAAAAAGTGAGGATATTTTTCAAAAAGTGAGGATATTTTTCAAAAGTGAGGATATTTTTCAAAAGTGAGATATTTTTCAAAGTGAGGATATTTTTCAAAAAGTGAGGATATTTTTCAAAAGTGAGGATATTTTTCAAAAGTGAGGATATTTTTCAAAAGTGAGGATATTTTTTGAGAAAAAAAGTGAGGATATTTTTCAAAATGAGTATATTTTTCAAAAGTGAGGATATTTTTCAAAAGTGAGGATATTTTTCAAAATTGATATTTTTCAAAAGTGAGGATATTTTTCAAAAGTTTTCAAAAGTGATATTTTTCAAAAGTGAGGATATTTTTCAAAGTGAGGATATTTTTCAAAATGAGGATATTTTTCATTTTTCAAAAGTGAGGATATTTTTCAAAAGTGAGATATTTTTAAAAAGTGAGGATATTTTTCAAAAGTGAGGATATTTTTCAAAATTGATTTTTTTCAAAAGTGATATATTTTTCAAAATGAGGATATTTTTCAAAAGTGAGGATATTTTTCAAAAGTGAGGATATTTTTCAAAAGTGAGGATATTTTTCAAAAGTGAGGATATTTTTCAAAGTGAGGATATTTTTCAAAAGTGAGGATATTTTTCAAAAGTGAGGATATTTTTCAAAAGTGAGGATATTTTTCAAAAGTGAGGATATTTTTCAAAAAGTGAGGATATTTTTCAAAAAGTGAGGATATTTTTCAAAATTGACGATATTTTTCAAAAGTGAGGATATTTTTCAAAATTGAGGATATTTTTCAAAGTGAGGATATTTTTAAAAGTGAGGATATTTTTCAAAAGTGAGGATATTTTTCAAAATTTTAAAAGTGATATTTTTCAAAAGTGAGGATTTTTTTCAAAAGTGAGGATATTTTTCAAAAGTGAGGATATTTTTCAAAATTGAGGATATTTTTCAAAAGTGAGGATATTTTTCAAAAGTGAGGATATTTTTCAAAATTGTACATATTTTTCAAAAGTGAGGATATTTTTCAAAATTGTGATATTTTTTCAAAATTGAGGATATTTTTTAAAAGTGAGGATATTTTTCAAAAGTGAGGATATTTTTCAAAAGTGAGGATATTTTTCAAAAGTGAGGATATTTTTCAAAAGTGAGGATATTTTTCAAAAGTGAGGATATTTTTCAAAAAGTGAGGATATTTTTCAAAAGTGAGGATATTTTTCAAAAGTGAGGATATTTTTCAAAAGCGAGGATATTTTTCAAAAGTGAGGATATTTTTCAAAAATTGACGATATTTTTCAAAAGTGAGGATATTTTTCAAAAGTGAGGATATTTTTCAAAATTGAAGATTTTTTTCAAAAGTGAGAATATTTTTCAAAAGTAAGGTATTTTAATAAAATGAGGATATTTTTCAAAAGTGAGGATATTTTTCAAAAGTGAGGATATTTTCCAAAGTGAGGATATTTTTCAAAAGTGAGGATATTTTTCAAAAGTGAGGATATTTTTCAAAAGTGAGGATATTTTTCAAAAAGTGAGGATATTTTTCAAAATTGAGGATATTTTTTCAAAAAGTGAGAAAAAAAGTGAGGATATTTTTCAAAAGTGAGGATATTTTTCAAAAGTGAGGATATTTTTCAAAAGTGAGGATATTTTTCAAAAGTGAGGATATTTTTCAAAAGTGAGGATATTTTTCAAAAGTGAGGATATTTTTAAAAAGTGAGGATATTTTTCAAAAGTGAGGATATTTTTCAAAAGTGAGGATATTTTTCAAAAGTGAGGATATTTTCCAAAGTGAGGATATTTTTCAAAAAGTGTAGATATTTTACAAAAGTGAGGATATTTTTCAAAAGTGAGGATATTTTTCAAAAGTGAGGATATTTTTCAAAAGCGAGGATATTTTTCAAAAAGTGAGATATTTTAAAAAAGTGAGGATATTTTTCAAAAGTGAGGATATTTTTCAAAATGAAGTGAGGATATTTTTCAAAAGTGAGGATATTTTTTTCAAAAAGTGAGGATATTTTTCAAAAAGTGAGGATATTTTTCAAAAAGTGAGGATATTTTTCAAAAGTGAGGATATTTTTCAAAAGTGAGGATATTTTTCAAAAAGTGAGGATATTTTTTCAAAAAGTGAGGATATTTTTCAAAAGTGAGGATATTTTTCAAAAGTGAGATATTTTTTCAAAAGTGAGGATATTTTTAAAAAAGTGAGGATATTTTTCAAAAGTGAGGATATTTTTAAAAAAGTGAGGATATTTTTCAAAATGATGATATTTTTCAAAAGTGAGGATATTTTTCAAAAGTGAGGATATTTTTCAAAAGTGAGGATATTTTTCAAAAAGTGAGGATATTTTTCAAAAGTGAGGATATTTTTCAAAAGTGATATTTTTCAAAAGTGATATTTTTTCAAAATTGAGGATATTTTTCAAAAGTGAGGATATTTTTCAAAAGTGAGGATATTTTTCAAAAGTGAGGATATTTTTCAAAAAGTGAGGATATTTTTCAAAAGTGAGGATATTTTTCAAAATTTACGATATTTTAATAAAGTGAGGATATTTTTCAAAAGTGAGGATATTTTTCAAAAGTGAGGATATTTTTCAAAATTGAGGATATTTTTCAAAAGTGAGGATATTTTTCAAAAAGTGAGGATATTTTTCAAAAAGTGAGGATATTTTTCAAAAAGTGAGGATATTTTTTTTTCAAAAGTGAGGATATTTTTCAAAAGTGAGGATATTTTTCAAAAGTGAGATATATTTTTCAAAAGTGAGGATATTTTTCAAAAGTGAGGATATTTTTCAAAAGTGAGGATATTTTTCAAAAGTGAGGATATTTTTCAAAAAGTGAGGATATTTTTCAAAAGTGAGGATATTTTTCAAAAGTGAGGATATTTTTCAAAAGTGAGGATATTTTTCAAAAGTGAGGATATTTTTGAAAATTTTAATAAAGTGAGGATATTTTACAAAAGTGAGGATATTTTTCAAAAGTGAGGATATTTTTCAAAAGTGAGGATATTTTTCAAAAGTGAGGATATTTTTCAAAATTGTAGATATTTTAATAAAGTGAGGATATTTTACAAAAGTGAGGATATTTTTCAAAAGTGAGGATATTTTTCAAAATGAGATATTTTAATAAAATTGAGGATATTTTTCAAAAGTGAGGATATTTTTCAAAAGTGAGGATATTTTTCAAAAGTGAGGATATTTTTCAAAAGTGAGGATATTTTTCAAAAGTGAGGATATTTTTCAAAAGTGAGGATATTTTTCAAAAGTGAGGATATTTTTCAAAAGTGAGGATATTTTTCAAAAGTGAGGATATTTTTCAAAAGTGAGGATATTTTAATAAAGTGAGGATATTTTTCAAAAGTGAGGATATTTTTCAAAATTGAGGATATTTTTCAAAATTTACGATATTTTAATAAAGTGAGGATATTTTTCAAAAGTGAGGATATTTTTCAAAAGTGAGGATATTTTTCAAAAGTGAGGATATTTTTCAAAAAGTGAGGATATTTTTCAAAAGTGAGGATATTTTTAAAATTGAGGATATTTTTCAAAAGTGAGGATATTTTTCAAAAAGTGAGGATATTTTTCAAAATTGAGGATATTTTTCAAAAGTGAGGATATTTTCAAAAGTGAGGATATTTTTCAAAAGTGAGGATATTTTTCAAAATTGTAGATATTTTAATAAAGTGAGGATATTTTAATAAAGTGAGGATATTTTTCAAAAGTGAGGATATTTTTCAAAAGTGAGGATATTTTTCAAAAGTGAGGATATTTTTCAAAAAGTGAGGATATTTTTCAAAAGTGATTTTTCATATTTTTTCAAAAGTGAGGATATTTTTCAAAAGTGAGGATATTTTTCAAAAGTGAGGATATTTTTCAAAAGTGAGGATATTTTTCAAAAGTGAGGATATTTTTCAAAAAGTGAGGATATTTTTCAAAAGTGAGGATATTTTTCAAAAGTGTAGATATTTTTCAAAAGTGAGGATATTTTTCAAAAGTGAGGATATTTTTCAAAAGTGAGGATATTTTTCAAAAGTGAGGATATTTTTCAAAAGTGAGATATTTTAATAAAGTGAGGATATTTTTCAAAAGTGAGGATATTTTTCAAAAGTGAGGATATTTTTCAAAATTGAGATATTTTTCAAAGTGACGATATTTTTCAAAAGTGTAGATATTTTAATAAAGTGAGGATATTTTTCAAATATTTTTAATAAAGTGAGATATTTTAATAAAAAGTGAGGATATTTTTCAAAAGTGAGGATATTTTTCAAAAGTGAGATATTTTAAAAAGTGAGGATATTTTTCAAAAGTGAGGATATTTTTCAAAATTGAGGATATTTTTCAAAAGTGATATTTTTTCAAAAGTGAGGATATTTTTCAAAAGTGAGGATATTTTTCAAAAGCGAGGATATTTTTCAAAAGTGAGGATATTTTTCAAAGTGAGGATATTTTTCAAAAGTGAGATATTTTAATAAAGTTTTTTTAAAAGTGAGGATATTTTTCAAAAGTGAGGATATTTTTCAAAAGTGAGGATATTTTTCAAAAGTGAGGATATTTTAATAAAGTGAGGATATTTTTCAAAAGTGAGGATATTTTTCAAAAGTGAGGATATTTTTCAAAAGTGAGGATATTTTTCAAAAGTAAGGTATTTTAATAAAGTGAGGATATTTTTCAAAAGTAGGAGGATATTTTTCAAAAAAGTGAGGATATTTTTCAAAAGAGATGATATTTTTCAAAAGTGAGGATATTTTTCAAAAGTAAGTTATTTTATAAAATTGAGGATATTTTTCAAAAGTGAGGATATTTTTCAAAAGTGAGGATATTTTTCAAAAAGTGAGGATATTTTTCAAAATTGAGGATATTTTAATAAAGTGAGGATATTTTTCAAAAGTGAGGATATTTTTCAAAAGTGAGGATATTTTTCAAAAGTGAGGATATTTTTCAAAAGTGAGGATATTTTTCAAAATTGTGAGGATATTTTTAGAAAGTGAGGATATTTTTCAAAAGTGAGGATATTTTTCAAAATTAAAAAGTGAGGATATTTTTCAAAAGTGAGGATATTTTTCAAAAGTGAGGATATTTTTCAAAAGTGAGGATATTTTTCAAAAGTGAGGATATTTTTCAAAAGTGAGGATATTTTTCAAAAAGTGAGGATATTTTTCAAAATTGACGATATTTTTCAAAATTGTAGATATTTTAATAAAGTGAGGATATTTTTCAAAAGTGAGGATATTTTTCAAAATTGTAGATATTTTAATAAAGTGAGGATATTTTACAAAAGTGATGATATCTTTCAAAAGTGAGGATATTTTACAAAAGTGAAGTATTTTAACAAAGTGAGGATATTTTTCTAAAGTGAGGATATTTTTCAAAAGTGAGGATATTTTTCAAAATTGAGGATATTTTTCAAAAGTGAGGATATTTTTCAAAATTGAGGATATTTTTCAAAAGTGAGGATATTTTTCAAAAGTGAGGATATTTTTCAAAAGTGAGGATATTTTTCAAAAGTGAGGATATTTTTCAAAAGTGAGGATATTTTTCAAAAGTGAGGATATTTTTCAAAAGTGAGGATATTTTTCAAAAGTGAGGATATTTTTCAAAAGTGAGGATATTTTTAAAAAGTGAGGATGTTTTCCAAAGTGAGGATATTTTTCAAAAGTGAGGATATTTTTTTCAAAAGTGAGGATATTTTTCAAAATATTGAGGATATTTTTTCAAAATTGAGGATATTTTTCAAAATTGAGGATATTTTTCAAAAGTGAGGATATTTTAATAAAAAGTGAGGATATTTTAGTAAAGTGAGGATATTTTTCAAAAGTGAGGATATTTTTCAAAATTGAGGATATTTTTCAAAAGTGAGGATATTTTTGAGGATATTTTTCAAAAAGTGAGGATATTTTTCAAAAGTGAGGATATTTTTCAAAAGTGAGGATATTTTTCAAAAAGTGAGGATATTTTTAAAAAGTGAGGATATTTTTCAAAAAGTGAGGATATTTTTCAAAAGTGAGGATATTTTTCAAAAGTGAGGATATTTTTCAAAAGTGAGGATATTTTTCAAAAGTGAGGATATTTTTCAAAAGTGAGGATATTTTTCAAAAGTGAGGATATTTTTCAAAATTGTAGATATTTTTCAAAGTGAGGATATTTTCCAAAGTGAGGATGTTTTCCAAAGTGAGGATATTTTTCAAAAGTGAGGATATTTTTCAAAAGTGAGGATATTTTTCAAAAGTGAGGATATTTTTCAAAAGTGAGGATATTTTTCAAAAGTGAGGATATTTTTCAAAAGTGAGGATATTTTAATAAAGTGAGGATATTTTTCAAAAGTGAGGATATTTTTCAAAATTGAGATATTTTAATAAAGTGAGGATATTTTTCAAAAGTGAGGATATTTTTGAAAATTTTAATAAAGTGAGGATATTTTACAAAAGTGAGGATATTTTTCAAAAGTGAGGATATTTTTCAAAAGTGAGGATATTTTAATAAAGTGAGGATATTTTTCAAAAGTGAGGATATTTTTCAAAAGTGAGGATATTTTTCAAAATTGACGATATTTTTCAAAAAATATTTTTCAAAAAGTGAGGATATTTTTCAAAAGTGAGGATATTTTTCAAAAGTGAGGATATTTTTAAAAAAGTGAGGATATTTTTCAAAAGTGAGGATATTTTTCAAAAGTGAGGATATTTTTCAAAAGTGAGGATATTTTTCAAAAGTGTAGATATTTTTATAAAGTGAGGATATTTTTCAAAAGTGAGGATATTTTACAAAAGTGAGGATATTTTTCAAAATTGTAGATATTTTAATAAAGTGAGGATATTTTTCAAAAGTGAGGATATTTTTCAAAAGTGAGGATATTTTTCAAAAGTGAGGATATTTTTCAAAAGTGAGGATATTTTTCAAAAGTGTAGATATTTTTCAAAAGTGAGGATATTTTTCAAAAGTGAGGATATTTTTCAAAAGTGAGGATATTTTTCAAAAGTGAGGATATTTTTCAAAAGTGAGGATATTTTTCAAAAGTGAATATTTTTCAAAAGTGAGGATATTTTTCAAAAGTGAGGATATTTTTCAAAAGTGAGGATATTTTTCAAAAGTGAGGATATTTTTCAAAAGTGAGGATATTTTTCAAAAGTGAGGATATTTTTCAAAAGTGAGGATATTTTTCAAAATTGAGGATATTTTTCAAAAGTGAGGATATTTTTCAAAAGTGAGGATATTTTTCAAAAGTGTAGATATTTTAATAAAATTGAGATATTTTTTTAAAAAGTGAGGATATTTTTCAAAAGTGAGGATATTTTTCAAAAGTGAGGATATTTTTCAAAAGTGAGGATATTTTAATAAAGTGAGGATATTTTTCAAAAAGTGAGGATATTTTTCAAAAGTGAGGATATTTTTATTTTTCAAAAGTGAGGATATTTTTCAAAAGTGAGGATATTTTTCAAAAGTGAGGATATTTTTCAAAAAAGTGAGGATATTTTTCAAAAAGTGAGGATATTTTTCAAAAGTGAGGATATTTTTCAAAAGTGAGGATATTTTTCAAAAGTGAGGATATTTTAATAAAGTGAGGAATTTTTAAAAAGTGAGGATATTTTTCAAAAGTGAGGATATTTTTCAAAAAGTGAGGATATTTTTCAAAAGTGAGGATATTTTTCAAAATATTTTTCAGGATATTTTTCAAAAGTGAGGATATTTTAACAAAGTGAGGATATTTTTCAAAATTGAGGATATTTTTCAAAATTGTAGATATTTTAATAAAGTGAGGATATTTTTCAAAAGTGAGGATATTTTTCAAAAGTGAGGATATTTTTCAAAAGTGAGGATATTTTTCAAAAGTGAGGATATTTTTCAAAAGTGAGGATATTTTTAGAAAGTGAGGATATTTTTCAAAAGTGAGGATATTTTTCAAAAAGTGAGGATATTTTTCAAAAGTGAGGATATTTTTTTGAAAAGTGAGGATATTTTTCAAAAGTGAGGATATTTTCCAAAGTGAGGATATTTTTCAAAAGTGAGGATATTTTTCAAAAGTGAGGATATTTTTCAAAAGTGAGGATATTTTTCAAAAGTGAGGATATTTTAATAAAGTGAGGATATTTTTCAAAATTGTAGATATTTTAATAAAGTGAGGATATTTTTCAAAATTGAGGATATTTTTCAAAAGTGAGGATATTTTTAAAAAGTGAGGATATTTTTCAAAAGTGAGGATATTTTTCAAAAGTGAGGATATTTTTCAAAATTGAGGATATTTTTCAAAAGTGAGGATATTTTAAAAAAGTGAGGATATTTTTCAAAAAGTGAGGATATTTTTCAAAAAGTGAGGATATTTTTCAAAAGTGAGGATATTTTAAAAAGTGAGGATATTTTTCAAAAGTGAGGATATTTTTCAAAATTGAGGATATTTTTCAAAAGTGAGGATATTTTTCAAAAGTGAGGATATTTTTCAAAAGTGAGGATATTTTTCAAAAGTGAGGATATTTTTCAAAAGTGAGGATATTTTTCAAAATTGTGAGGATATTTTAATAAAGTGAGGATATTTTTCAAAAGTGAGGATATTTTTCAAAAGTGAGGATATTTTTCAAAAGTGAGGATATTTTTCAAAAGTGAGGATATTTTTTAAAAAGTGAGGATATTTTTCAAAAGTGAGGATATTTTTCAAAATTTTTGAGGATATTTTTCAAAAGTGAGGATATTTTTCAAAAGTGAGGATATTTTTCAAAAGTGAGGATATTTTTCAAAAGTGAGGATATTTTTCAAAAGTGAGGATATTTTTCAAAAGTGAGGATATTTTAATAAAGTGAGGATATTTTTCAAAAGTGAGGATATTTTTCAAAAAGTGAGGATATTTTTCAAAAGTGAGGATATTTTTCAAAAGTGAGGATATTTTTCAAAAGTGAGGATATTTTTCAAAATTGTAGATATTTTAATAAAGTGAGGATATTTTAAAAAGTGAGGATATTTTTCAAAAGCGAGGATATTTTTCAAAATTGAGGATATTTTTCAAAAGTGAGGATATTTTTCAAAAGTGAGGATATTTTTCAAAATTGAGGATATTTTTCAAAAGTGAGGATATTTTTCAAAAGTGAGGATATTTTTCAAAAGTGAGGATATTTTTCAAAAGTGAGGATATTTTTCAAAAGTGAGGATATTTTTAGAAATTGAGGATATTTTTCAAAAAGTGAGGATATTTTTCAAAAGTGAGGATATTTTAAAAAGTGAGGATATTTTTCAAAAGTGAGGATATTTTTCAAAAGTGAGGATATTTTTCAAAAGTGAGGATATTTTTCAAAAAGTGAGGATATTTTTCAAAAGTGAGGATATTTTTCAAAAGTGAGGATATTTTAAAAATTTTAGATATTTTTCAAAAGTGAGGATATTTTTCAAAAGTGAGGATATTTTTCAAAAAGTGAGGATATTTTTCAAAATTGTGAGAGATATTTTTCAAAAGTGAGGATATTTTTCAAAAGTGAGGATATTTTTCAAAAGTGAGGATATTTTTCAAAAGTGAGGATATTTTTCAAAAGTGAGATATTTTAATAAAGTGAGGATATTTTTCAAAAGTGAGGATATTTTTCAAAAGTGAGGATATTTTTCAAAAAGTGAGGATATTTTTCAAAAGTGAGGATATTTTTCAAAAGTGAGGATATTTTTCAAAAGTGAGGATATTTTTCAAAATTGAGGATATTTTTAATAAAGTGAGGATATTTTTCAAAAGTGAGATATTTTAAAAAGTGAGGATATTTTTCAAAAAGTGAGGATATTTTAAAAAAGTGAGGATATTTTTCAAAAAGTGAGGATATTTTTCAAAAGTGAGGATATTTTTCAAAAGTGAGGATATTTTTCAAAAGTGAGGATATTTTTGAGGATATTTTTCAAAATTGTGAGGATATTTTTCAAAATGAGGATATTTTTCAAAAGTGGATATTTTTCAAAAGTGAGATATTTTAATAAAGTGAGGATATTTTTCAAAAGTGAGGATATTTTTCAAAATTGTAGATATTTTTCAAAAGTGAGGATATTTTTCAAAAGTGAGGATATTTTTCAAAATTGTAGATATTTTTAATAAAGTT